>NC_051162.1:148156101-148320744 GCF_013339745.2 Dermacentor silvarum
ATGTCAACTGCGGAAACGATGTCTATTGGTGAACAAGAACCTACGACTTCCGGTTAGTCTGCTAGCAGGTACGCGCGCTTTCTGCTCTTCCTCGTCGTGTTGCTCGCTTGTGCGCCCTTGCGAATCGGTAATTACAGCCCGCAACACAAGTGCCAAATCGCTCGCGTTCCAACACAGTCGTGCTTAGCGGTCTGATTAGCTGCGCGAACAGAATGCGACATTGTTGGCCTTTCCAGACGTGCGCGCAACACAGGGTCTATAGCGATACTCTTCGCATAACACGGGCTGGCACCGCAGCAACAGCGGGTAGCCGAGAAGCGCTGAGTCACGTTACCGGCACGGTAACTCATCGCACGCAGTTTGCCATTCGCGGGCCGCCGTTCAACAGCGGTTCTTGCTCGCGAACGGCGAGATTTCCTTGCCGTACGTAGAGAGGACGAGACCGGGACTCATATGTGCGGCAGATTCACCGCCGCTGATCGCTCGACGGCGCCGATATCGTCGCTAGGCCTTTTCTGGTTTCCTTCAAAGCTAAAACGGACAGCGCTTTGAAATGAAATACGGACGCTCATAAGCCGCAATATTTTCTTATTGTTGTTATCGCTCTTCGCAATACTTGTACACAAAGAAGAAAAATACGCTGATATTAGAGGCGCCGTCGGCTGCGATGCGAGTACAGCCGAGCTCGTCGTCTCCCGGCTGCAGCTGATGTTTTCGTTGCCGGTGGCGGAGGCGCGCAGGTTCGCGGTCGTCGATTGGGCCATTGATGGTGCAGCGGGTGTGGCGCCGGCCGAACTGCCGTCTACTTTGGACACCTCTCGTGGGGCAGACGTTCTACGGCACTGGCGGACGGTTCGCCGTCGGTATATGTGCCGCTAGCGTGGACGAGACTGTAAGTATGCAGTGTTTTGAGAAGCGCGTTGGCGATGACGTTTGTCACGTGACCTTTCGAGAAGCACTCGGCGAGGCGGGGAGACCAGCCGATGAGGAGAGTAGCGAAGGAAAGAGCGAAACGAGCGAGGGCCGTTTTTCGGTTATCAAACGCGTGTAACTGCGCTATTACGGCATCATTTCGAAAAATTCTCACGGCGAAAATACCAATAACACAGTTATTAAATTATGCATATATCGTTTTTTTTTCAAAGCCACATAACTATAGAATATGCATAACACAGGTTACACGTTTAAGTGAACCGGTGAGCCGTTAAAATGAACCGGTTCATTTCAGTGAGCGGAGCCGTTCCGAGCCGCTCACTGAAGTGAGCCATTATGCCCATCTCTAACGCTTTTGTGTCCTGTTTCTTTATAGACCTGAATGTGCCGCATTCGAATACTCATGACCGCGAAAAAAGAAACCAGCATAAGACTAGTGTGAACAATATCAGAGTTGCGCACTTGTCATGGCCTCATTACAGTTTATTACGATAGCAATTATATGGACACTCAAAGCGCATTTCTTCCCTCGCGTCGCCAGCGCCGTGAGGTTCCGTTAAAGTCCAAGGGCGAGAAAATCGTCGCCACGCGCCTTATGCTGTATGTGCGAGTGAAATCGCGTGAGGGACGCGTGGTTTCAGGGAGAGCGAACGCACGGCGGAGAGCAAACGCGAAAGGCTGCGGGGGGATGGGAGGGAGGGAGGGAGAGGGACGCTTTGCTGCGGCACCAACTGAGTATATTGCGACCGGGCGCAAGGGGAACTGGAGAATCAATCTCGCACGCGAAAGGAGGAAAGAGGGAAGGCAGCGCGGGAAGGAGGGAGCGTGGCTTTTACTCTATACCAACAACTGCGGACTTGTACTTCGCGCGGCTGCGGGCGGTCGCGCCAAAGTGATCGTATCTTGAAAGTGAGCGGCACACGGCTCCTACCTTTGTTTGCGCTCTGCTTTCGCCGCTCAGTTTCCGTTGAAGCGATAGACAGCAGGAAACTTTGCTCGCTGCTGCTGCCGTCCTTGCTTAAGCCAGCGTTGTGACAGAGGCTGTTTGCGGTCAACGAGTGTGTTCTATTCATGTTTGCTTGTGCGTGCTGACACCATGCTTGTTAATAGAGTTAGTAAGCGAACGTGTTGAATTTTATACAGCTGCTAAAACTACTATCCTTACTCCGTATATTCTCCGCTACTCCGTTACTCCGCTATCACAATTGATGCTTTTCGAAACGTGATCAGGATTCCATAGAACGCGTGTTTATCAATCGAGGTACAACAAGAAACAAGAAGCATGTGCTTGCTGCGGTAAAGCTAGAGAAACGATGGAACATGTTTTATTAGAATGTGAAGAAACCTGCTCAGTGCTCGGTTTAGGCAAAATAATAGCAAGGGCTAGGTGGCGCAACCCACCCCCTCGTTTCAAAAGGGACGATCATAGCATCCCTCCATCCATGCGGAAATTATATATATATATATATATATATATATATATATATATATATTGTAAAGGCGTTTATTAGACACCAGCCGTTTGGGCCATCCATTGTTTGAAGGTCCGAGCTCTCAGCACGAGCGGCGTTTCTCGAGGAAAGCGCAGTAGGGATCAACCCACTAGAAAGGGCTGGAGAGCGTGACCCGCTATGGCGTTCGTATTCTTGGCTACAATATATATTAGTCAATTAGAAGTACAAAACACTCAGACCTACTGCAAAGCCAGCAGGGCGAGGATGGCAGCAGGGCGAATACTGCTGGCTTTGCAGTATTCCTGAGTGTTTTGGCTTCCGCGTAGCACGTGAATTATAATTGCCAGGAGACCAAAGAGCCTCTTCTGACACCGGTAAAAACAAGCCAGAAGTGAGTCAACAGGGCGTGCGACTTTATTTGCAGAAGACCAGCAGTGTGCCTTCTCGTGCAAGAGCATAAATAAAATTTGCATGGCGAGCTACGCTGAATCTATTAACGTGTGCTCATAAACGGCTTACCTTAGTCGTCACACATGGTGGTCTAGTAACGAGCTGCAACTGGCAGCGCAGGTAAGTTGGACAGTCTCCTTACCTGTTTGCACCGACGGTCGCCGTTGAAGATGGGCAACTTGTATTGCGAAGCAGTCGGGTGACGCAGGCACCTGCTGCCGCAGCCAACACAGCGACATGGAAACCCGGTATTTTAGCGTTACCTCCTATCCAATCTGCGCCTTTCTTTTTGTTCTTTTGGGGGCCGCTAATGTGTCGCTAACACTTGGTACTCGTGGGGGTATGTAAACAATAGAAGAAAATCAATAGCTTGTAAAACATGATACATATTCTTAGCGAGATAAAGAGCTTACATTTGACAAATCAATATTTGAATCACATTATGATCACAGCAGCGCTCTACATTAAATATTTCCCGCAGAATACTATCGAAATCTTCGCAAAAGGGATCATAAGACGGTGATGGTAATCGATATACAACACCGACGATAAGATTTTCACGGTATTTTCATGTTTTTTATCGATTTATATCCAGGCTAATTCACAACATGCGGTATTACATTTAATCTCACTGCGCCGCTTGTAAGCGATGCTTTGATCTACGCACAACGCTGTTCCACTATGAGCAGTACCAGACAAATTGTCTGTGCGGCCATTAGCTTCAATTTTGGAAGCTGGAAAATTAAAGAGCTGCACTTCAACGACCGATAACCGAGTTTCAGATATGCCAATAAACGTACATTTACGCCTAATTGTGATTTTTACGAGCATTAAAATATACACCAGGCAGTTTATCTTGCAAAGCGATCACCTCATTAACGGCTTCAATTGGAGAGCAAGTCATGAAAGGTCCCATAATTCGTAGGTAAATGATGGGGCCAAGGTCAGCCTCGCAAGTGAAGCGCACGACTGGGCTATCCGTGCTCTTTCTTGCTTTGATCTGTCCTTGGTACGTCCACACGAAGAGTCACTTTTTTACCTTTTTCAGCTTTAGTGCGTCGGCCAGCTGTACATTACCTAGCAGTATAAAATATCAACTAATATAGACAACGTGCATTTTGACAAACTATCTCTCTCATACGCCTTTCTTATGTGCTCCCAACAAGAGATACAACGTACGACACATTTTCTTTTACGTGCCCGACACAGTCATCGGTTCACGTAGACCACTGTTCTTGGCAACCAAATTGTGCTGCTCACCGTATGGCCATGCTTAGATTGCAGAATCTGCGCAACATAGAGGTTAAACCTCGGCCGCGCACCACTACAAATCTCCTCGTGAGCTACATATTATGCCGCCGTGTTCGAAGCAGCATCTAGCGGTGCAGCGAGCGAGCCTTCATATTGAATGGAAAGGCAGTGGCACAAATTGTGTTCTACGGTTTCGGCGCAACTACAAATATTAAAATAGGCACTATAAGTTGGTCGGACATGCAAAGCATAAACAGGAGAAGAAGAAGAGATGTTGCTAGCTCCAGGCGAACATAGCCTTGCACAGGTGGCCGGCATTTGCTCCGCTTGAACGCCTAATATCAACCACGATACGGTCTAAAACACTTCGCATTACAATTAATAACACAAGGTATCCAAGTTGACACGGAGCACAAAACCTCGCGGGTTTTTGAAACCGCGACGACCCTTACAGCTCACCATTCACTTCCCAACCCTGTATCACGGAGGAACTTTAGGAGCAGCCGACGCACCTCCCTCCTAAATATGCAATGTGCTCGCGGTAACAAAATATCACTGGCATTCGATCGAGTGTGGTGCCGTCTTGCGCTTGAGTTCGTCTATTACTTTCTTACGTTCTGCTTCAATTTCAGGACACACACTTTAGTATGTACTTTTTGGTAGTACGTAGTAGTAGTGGACACGATAGTAGTGTCATGCTGTGACCTTATATTGGTTGGTAATAACTCTATTGACCTTATACGCTCTCTTTCTTTTTTGCTGCCTGAATTCTCGCGGATAGTAGCTATGCAAGAACATAATTCTGTTCATAGTCGAACAGTAAGGGCACGGCAAGAAATAAAATAAACAAAAATCGTCCACAAATGAGTAGTAATAGCGTTCGGGGGTTTATTGGGGGTTTATTCGGGGGTTTATTGAATATTTACAGAAACGTTCAAGAAATGCCACATAAATGCCACGCTAATGACCTAATTGTCGCAAAATGTCCTATTCCAACAAAATAGTCACACTTTCGCCGGAAAGGCGAATCATCAATTGCGATAACAAATTATTAGACAGTTCAATGAAGTAACGATGTTAGTTTCATCAACCGTATAAACTTGCAAACTTACGCTTACTAACTATTAACAAGCGCGGTGTCACGCGCGCGCATGAAACATCAACACATCTCGTTCGATGACCGCGAAAACTCGCTGTGGAAACACCGGACCGAGAAAGTGGGGCAGCAGCAGCGTGCGAATTGAGCTTTGTGTTATCTGTCGCTTCAACGAGAACTAAACGTCGAAAGCACAACGCATACGAAGCTACCGGCACTCGGCATGGCCTAATGTGTCCACATCGCAGATTGCTTTGTAGATGAGGCCCGCGCGGGCGCGCACTTTGTCCACGTCACAGATCACTTTCAAGATAAGGCTTTAGCAGCAGCTGCCAGAGCAGAACGCCCCTACCCCCCCTACCGCGCCTCCCCCAGTGCTTCGCGCGCCACAGAAGACGGCGCGCTTCCGCCCCGCCTTCATCGATCGCGCGTGCGAGATTGAGCCGCGATCGTCGGCTCACACTCGCAAGCTTACACTCGCACATACAGCGTACAGCGCGTGGCAATGGTATTATCGTGTTTGGACTTTATACAAGACATCACGGCGACGACGACGGGATAAATGCGCTTGGAGTGTCCATAATGATTGCTATTGCAATAAAATTTCGCAAGAGGACAGAGGCTGAAAGACGGGTGGACACCGTATGAGCCGACCTTAACCTCTTATAGCCTAATTCTTTCTAACTGAAAAAAAACATTCGAGTTGCAGTTAGTAATACTTGTGTGCAAGTCCATAAAAATTACTCTCATACCATTGCTACCATGGGTTAGATTTGGAGACTCGTTCAAAGAAAACTGAACTGAGTATCTAGCACAAAATGTATTTATATTTCATGTTTTCACATTGAAAAACTCAGATTTAGCAGGCGAACCATCTGCATTTTTTTTTGCTCTCTGTAAAACAGCCGGCATTGCAGAGATGGCGACTTAGTTTATGCGCTTGAATGGATGCAGCCACACGAGTCTCTTGGAAGTGTTCACTCTCACTGGAATGGCCATGAGCAAAGTGTTGTTGTCTGAGTCGGAGATAGCAACATGCTGACCTGTTCATGCTGGATCACCGCGCATGATGTTAAAATCAGGATTTCTCTTGATGAGATCGTTATCGGTATGTCAAGAAATCGCGACATCAGGCTAGACGAAGTCATTGAGCATCAAAAGTACTTAGACCACTTGGCTGAGCTGCTGAACGAGTTGAAGTCGGGTAATCTTCGAATGACGGTACAAGTCCAAGCACTCACGAAATAGATTCGCCGGCTTGAGCACAACTAGGAGCGCGGAAAACATGTTCTGGAGTTTCAGTAGCTGAAATATATTATCATGAAGATTGTAACGTTTACTGGCGGCAGCTAGAAAGAGCACCTCGTGCGAGTCCTGACAATGATTCTGGCAAACAAGATGACTAGGAGCGGCACCTGGTTGTCAGAAATTGCCGCGTGTCGCGGCAAAGTCGGCGCAGCCGCTCTCGTTCGCATTGTTGTTCGTTTGCTGGCATTGGAACGCGATGGAGAAGTCGACGCTGTGATTGGTCGGCCCGTTGACCGAACCACGGCGGTCGTATCCGCGGCACCGAAAGTAGGCGTAGCGGGCGTAGAAGAACTGCGCCTCGGACATGCGGTGCAGGCTCCAGGCGAGTTTCAGTCGAAACCACTCGGTCTTTGCGAGATGCCCAGTGGCATAGCTCGCGGCTGCGACACTCGCCGCTATCCGGAGGCCCATGGTCAGCGAAAACAGGTCACGCTCGTCGTGGTACACGGACAGCATCTCCGACTCCTCCACGCACTCCCTACGTCGCAGATCGAGGTCATAGCCCGGGCAGCAGCAGCAGCAAAAAAAAATCATCTTTAACAGACTCAGTTAAATCTAAAGAAGGTAACTTAGTCGAAATTGCACATTTAAATATGTTAAAGTAACCAACGTGATTAAGCTTATGGTAACAACGCGGAAGAAGTCAGTTCCTTCGATGTGTCCGCATTATATACAGGACGTTACCGGGATTGAGCGATACGACCATGTATTACGGTTCCTCTCGCGACTAGCTGCCGTGCCTAACGGAAGAAACAAGCAAAACAGTGGGAACTAGTGGAAACAAGTGATGAGTAAAGCAGCGTCGGGATTGGTTAACGCGAGTGCTGATGTCATCGATTGAGCGAAAAGGTGAAAGGAAGAAGAGTACACGCAATGAGGACGAGGGCAGCATATCTACCCGCCCTTTATAGATGGCGCGCCGGAACGGTTGACGTCACCGATTATCAGGCACGGTGGAGACAGTGGCCGTGGGTTCGCGCACGTAAAGTAATCAGGGTGCTATCCTGGATACCACCTAAATTGCGCCTCAATTTCGTACTCGCGATCATGACAGATATAGGTGACTCTTAAGTTTCCATCAGCCCCTAAGATTCGCTCAAAAAGCCAACATGGCTGAATTCGACTGCGTACCGAGTAGCACCACTGGTGGCTTGATCGATGACGTCACAGACGTTTCATTGGAGGGGGAGACAGTGTGTGCGGGCAAGCACAACAAGGTACAATACTGAACGAGGAGTAAGGTCTGGTGTGAATGAAATGCTAGTAACCTGACTTCCGTATGGAAGTGGTTAGAAGAGTGTAGTGCTGATGCTAATAGAGGTCGGTACATATCTACGTGCATCGCTTCGGTGTCAAGTTGTGGAAGGCCAGCACAGATTCGGCGTTTCTAACAGCTGTGGCTGGCGTTGCATTAGTCGGGGCGGAGGGACGCGACAAACAACGAAATGACAGCCGATGCCGATGAAATTGGTGAATGCGCGTGGGCTTTAAGGGACAGTGTCGAAAGCAAGAAGCACTCAATTATATAACCGTGAACGCATGCAACGGGCCAGCCGCATAAATGCTACGGCAAAAATCTCATCGAATAAGTGTTTCATAATTTGAGACTGTTTTGCTTTCATCCGCTGCACTTCATATTTGCCGAGTTTGCAAACGAATTCATTTGCTCGAAGAAACTTTATCTGCCCATTTTTTAAACTACTTTTGCTTTATTTTTTTGTCATGAGAGCATCTTATGTTTCACCTACGCAGGGCTGACAACCACTGAAAGTGGTTTAGGCCCAAAGCAGTGAAGCATATAAATAATGAATGGCTTCTGCATGGTATCGACACAGTCAACAAAGAATGTCGACTCCTACGACCCCTTAGCTAACCACCCAAGCAAGAACCCTCATGTCTCTAACATGGTTCGCGATTCTGCATTTTGCTCAATTCCAGTGTTGGATATTTTTAGTCAGTATAAGAGAGCGTACCCGTTTCTACTGATCATGGTGATCATGGTAATGTAACTAAAGATTTGGTTTGATTTATAAGCGGACCCAACCACAAAAGACGGAATTCGACAAAATGCCGGACTTGATATAAATATTTCTATGTTGGCCGCAAGGTAACGGCAAGAATCTTACTGAAAGGACTGTAGCACAATCTTAGTCCTTGCTGACCAGCCGCTCCAGTTAAGGAGGTTCGTCCACATCAATGTTGCCATGCGGCTCGCAATCACCGGCGCGTCTGCCAGTAGCGGATTGGCGGTACCGGCGCTCATCCAGGCGTAGGCTAGCGCATTCACGTAGAGCGTTCTCGGGTTCACAAACCGCATTCGTTCTGCCGCCAATTCCAGGAAAGCGTCCGAGATCATGGGCAGCCCTCGTCGCTGCTTCTCAACTGCTGTGTCGTACTCGAAGCTCGTCATACGGAAAATGTTGCGGACGAAACCACTGTTGTTTAACACGGGCACGTCCACTTCCAGCAGAACGAGGTCACCCGGAAGCATGAGAGTCATGCTGTGCATTAGGTTCTGGAAGGTCGCCGTGTCGTTTCCGGTTGCCACGAGCTGTCGAAGTGGCTCGTAACCGACGAAGCTCCGCCGGGTCGCCTCGAAGATAACATGCAGTTGGCGGTCTTTGTCGGGGCTCGTGAGGGCCGCGACGTAGGTGGTACGCCACAGCTGTAGGTTTCCGCGGAGGTGGAGCAGACAGAGTTCTCCGCTATCCAGCGTGGGCGAGTTCAACTTGGAGACACCGATTACGACCCATTCCAGGGCAGAAAGTGCGACCATGATCATTGCGTGGCACAGCGATATGGGCTGATTCGCGACGTTCCAAAGTCGTGCTATATCGGCGAGCAGCTCCGCCTTGGAGGACACAATTGCCATGTCCGTGGTATCGGCGTGAATATGGAACTCAATTAATATGGCCTTGAACTGCTCAGCTTCCATGCCTCCAAAGGCCACGGAAATCTCTTCCCATGCGATTTCGACCTGTGAAGTTTTGTGGTCAATAAACAGCTGCTCCCACGCAGTTATTTGCTCCTTCGTGCAGTTTGCGCCGAAGTGCGCGTTCACTACGGAGAGAACGGTGGCATAGCACGCGTCGTCGCAAAGATACCCGTAGGCCGCGACCCGGAGCAACTTCCTTCTGAAGTAGATGTCACCACCGGCGTAGTGAACAGTGAAGTAGAAAATGAGATGATACCGAATCTGCACTTCCAGGGCGAAGCGCAGAAATTGGGCGTGGCTCATTCGCTTCGTGGTGTTGGCGATTTCAAGAACTGCCGCCAGGGTGTCTCTCAATCGCAGATCTGGCTGCCATATCTCCGTGATGCATGATGTGTAGAACGCC
Organism: Dermacentor silvarum; assembly: GCF_013339745.2. Taxonomy (NCBI): domain Eukaryota; kingdom Metazoa; phylum Arthropoda; class Arachnida; order Ixodida; family Ixodidae; genus Dermacentor; species Dermacentor silvarum. The sequence goes on from NC_051162.1 coordinate 148,165,932, forward strand.
TGAAGTGCTGCAGCTGCTTTCACACCGTAGTTCGAGGTACCCGTAATGATGTGCGCACGGATGTTCCACTGTGAAAAGGGATGCGTGCTACTGTTAGTCTTTAATCATTATGTAATGGTTATAGCTTGTACTACTACGAGATTCAATGAGCAATAAGGATAGGCATATATGATGTATTGTACAGATTAAAAGGAGAGTGAGACATCATCAAATTGGATGGGATTTTGTTATAACATCGCAGATTATAATGGAATATGTCACTAGGGAAAGGAGATCTCTTTAAGGGCAGCAAGAAATTTGGTATGGTTTCGCAGCTAGAAACCTTTAGGTTGTCAGATGTTCGCACTTCAATGCGGAGAAGGGTAAATGGTTAGCTCTGATTTAGCCCTTTATTTTGCCGTGGACATTACTTAGACTAGTGACGATGATGCATTGGGTATGCGTGCAAAGCTACGTTTCGTTTCACTTATTCAGAAGAACTCCAGTAGCAGGTAATTTGTAGGATTATTTGTGTTAGTTAATAAGAAAAAATGAAACTGTTCGGATAAAATAGGCAACGGTTAACAACTATAACGCACAGTATTTCACAAGGCTGGAGTCCTTTGGATCAAGAATACTAAGAACCAATACATCAGTTTGTAGAAGACGACGATATCAATTTGTCAAGTACCTTAAACATATTTACGTGTGCAACATTTCTGTAACTACTGCCAGGCATTTAAGGCTTTGTGTTACGCTAGACAACAGAGAGAGAGAGAGCAGTTGCGATCAACATCATTTTGTGACCACGTCGAATGGCGCCTAGCGGAAAGATTTTGCTTCAGAGTACATCTTGCTTTAGTATGAATATGACATCTCTGTGATGAGCACAGCGGATGCGGGTTGCGGAATCGAAGCTGTCGGGTGTCCCCCGGACAGTTTTTAACTTTGGGACACCATATCGTGCTACTTATTCTGTACCTGTTAAGATGTACCATATTGCTGCAATCAATCGTAAGCGTCATAATCATGGCAGTTGATTTTCAGCACACTCTCGTTGTGTACACCAGAAATAACATTTCATGCGAAGCTCTCATTTCCTCACTCGTGTCGGCGTCGGCGTTGATGTTGGCGTACGAATAAACCCAAGCCGCATGAAAATAAAGATTGCTCGTCGGGCTGCGGAATCGAACCCCCGACCTCCGGGTTGCGAGACCACCAGGCTAACCGATTCAGCCGCTGCCGGTTCATCATACTCGCCATTTTTAAAGCGGGCTTTTATATACATGAAGTAGACGCGGCGCACGCGATCCCGCCATGCCCCTAGCCAATCACAGGCGTCCATGTTATCTGTCATGTTATCTCGCCATGCACGCATGCGCTTCACTAGCCTTGGCATCCTTTCTGCTAGCATAAGAGACCACTGGTTATATGTCTTACAACATCACATGACTTGCCAAGTCCGCGTGTTCCTATAGAATTACCTTAAAGTATCGCTAGCCGCATCTCAATTAACTCTGATCAGTAATGATGTGTTTTACTTGAAATAAACATATTCTGGGTTCTGTGCCAATTTATGGTACTCAGCGAAAAGCTTAGGTTCTTACAATGTTTACAGAGAGGTTTAGCATGCCTGAAAACTCACATTTTCTGACCGGCTTACCAGAGCCGGTGACGACGGTAGCAAAGCTAATTTTTCAAAATATTATTCTGGGGCTTTAGGTGCCAAATTCCTACCAGATATAAGGCCAGAATTGCCTAAATGCCAAAATCCAAAGTGCGACTTAATCACATGCTGTGGCAGTTCCTACCAGATATAAGGCCAGAATTGCCTAAATGCCAAAATCCAAAGTGCGACTTAATCACATGCTGTGGCAGTTTCCCACGCTAAACGTACGCTAGCTTCGGGTCTCCCGCCACCCAGGACTGGATCAACCACTTCAGGAGCCCCGACAGGGCCCTTCAACACCAGGCCGACCAGAAGGCCAACAGGTGGCTGGCGAGTTCCGGCTCCCAGTCCCCACATGGGCGGAGCCACCGGGCCGGCCACCGTAAGGGGTGCCCAGGCCCCTTCAGGACCTTTAATAAAGTTAATTCTCTCTCTCTTATCCAGAGTAGGTATATTGTTTCGATCTCAAACTTTTGCTCACAAGGAGTCATAAGGCTTGCAAGCATGCAATTTGTTGCAGAAATTTGACCGTTACTTGGCTAAGGCACATCCGTGTTCGGCACGTACAGCGCCCAGACATGGTGAAGACTCTCGGCCAACAAGTCAGAGATGTGTCCTTTCGCGCCCACCGCTCTTGACAACGGGGGAACCACAACTAGGGAGTGAGCACAGATGCGAGATTAGACCATAAGACCCTCACTAGCTGTTTCATAAGATAATAATCTAATCTTCGTACAGCGTGAATAAATGTCCCGTCTATGTCGTTTTGCCGATCTTACTACCCTAGGGCCCATGTTGGAGAACAGCCGCCGTTAAGACTCAGAATAACGGGGTGCTAGTACTCTCTACTTGACTTCGTTCATCTGCTTGCTTTTCAGCCATCGCTAAAGTTATAGTGCTCATTACTCACCGCCGATGGTTAAGGTCAAAACGGACACGAATCTGTAATGTGCATTCCCGAGGTGCTTGGGCTTGGCATCCTCAGTGACACTGCCCTCTGCTGCCCCAAGGCACTTACCAAAATGTCGTACGCTTCGTTCTGCAGTGTGAACTCTTGGTCGTTGGCGTTCCTGCAGACGTACGCGAAGAAGTCCTCGCAGGGCGCCGCCTGGTGGTCGATGACGGCGAACAGTTTGGCCGCCTCCCTGGGGCAGCAGAACGGGGTGTCCCAGAGTCCTGTGTCATTGCGGCGCTTGGCGACCAGCCGGACCGAGAACCAAATAAGCGCGACGACGGCCACGGAAATGGAGAGGGCGCAGGAGATGCCGACGACGGCGCCGAATGTTCGCCTGCGTTTATTCCGAGGCGCTGCCGTCGGAGGGATCGCACCAGAGCCGACAGGTGGGGACAGTTCTATTGGCGACTGCACTGCTTCGTTTCGAGCCATATTCTACTTCTTCTTTCTCTTCTACTTCTGTACCATCAACGTTTACGACCTATATTCACATCAATTAACATGCTGGCGAATAGCGAGCTGCGTGTTGGCTGTGATGATGTGGATAGTGGCGTGTGGCGGTGCCAAGACAAAGTGTGTGACAAGCCAGCTTGACGTGATGGTGATTGTATGGCAGCACCAAGAAGAAGATTGGTGATGATGACAATGGAAGAAGACCACCACGTGCCATGAACAGAGAAGTGGCACGAGAGCACGCAGAGCGTGAGAGCGAGCGGCGGCACAAAATCTTCCTTTCTAATCTCCAGTATTCTATTCGGTAATTCCCTTGTTTTTATGCACCTAATATAGCCTAGCCCTGACCCAGCCTGCTTCCGGGTTTACTGTCAAGTAGCCGGTGGTTATTCTCTTGCATTTATTCTTTTATTTCACATCTTTTTTATTTAAAGTCGTGGTTCATTTTGAGTTGATGTCTGTCTCATCTCCAGGCTAGAGGGCCTCCCTCTGGTCTGCTTCCATCCCTCCTCAGGATATACCGGTGGAGCTGTTTCTTCGAAGCGGAACCAGCAGCGTTCCTGTGGCTTTCGTACCCACAAATGAGGGGGGGGGGGGGGGGGGGATGATCCGTATGAAGAATCCAAAAGCCATTCAAACGGAACTTCGGGCAGTCTCCAATCACTTCCAGCTAATCACCGAGGTTCGACAGTTTGGACGAGGGGGCATCCTCTGCTCGTCACCGGACCAGGCTTGTGTGCAAGATCTACTAAAATGCACTAATTTCGCTTCGCACCCGGTGAGCTGTCACATCCCTACTCACTTAGCTTGCTGCAAAGGCCTAGTCGGCGGTGTAGATGTAAGTCTAAGTCCAGCAGAAATCTTAGATATTTTTCCCCGGCAGGTGTAGTATCTGTTTATCGATGCACAAGGGTAGTCAACAACAAGAAGGTCCCTACTGAAACAGTTATCGCAACGTTTGCAGGGATGGCTCGCCCATCAGAGATTAAGGCCTGGCCATTGATTTACAGGGTTGAACCCCTAGCCCCACGAGCACTACAATGCCTCAAGTGTTGGCGTTTTGGCCATAGCACTAACGGTTGCCGATCAACCACTCGTTGCCGTAAATGCGGGGATGAACATAGTGACAACAATTGCACATCTCCAGATGAATCATGCTGTTTGTCCAATGGAAATCATCCCGCTGACGATTCTAACTGCCCCGCAAGATCAAAGGAGCTTCAAGTAGTTGAAATAATAGAAAGGAGACGTTGCTCTCGTCGAGAAGCTCTTGCAGAAATTCAGAGCAGAACACAGGGATATGCTGGAGTTACAGCCCGCCACTCACTCAGTATGGACTCATCTTTTTCCCAGACGATCACAAACGTAATAGAGAAAGCTGTTGAAAAAGCAATAGAAAAGCTTCTAGTAAATCTGACAGACTCATTGGTGCAAGTACTGTCGACGCAATTCTCAGACATATCTCAGATTGTAACAAAATGTAATGTCCAATATCAGATCTCCACTCTTCCTCAGTCTCCTAAATCACAATTGCCGAAATCACTCCCCTCCGTGAGCACAGATTTAGCGCGGGCTTCAAGTTCACAACAATTTGATCAAGAAGTGCACTCGGACTCAGAGTCGCTAGGCAATGAGGATGTAGACATGGACCTCGGACTCATAAACGCACCAGATCTCCTACTAACAAACTGCCTAATTCTCCTACTAACCCCAAAACAAAAAATGGGCCAAAAATTTCCTTAATAGGACAGACTTTCTGAAAGAGAGCATTTTGGAGCAAGCAGTGGCTGCTGCTCAACTTTCGTCAACATAGGGTGCCTTAGGGTACTCCAATGGAATTGCCGGTCAATACTTTCTGCTACTACTGATTTATTATATCTAATTACCCAACATACTCCTGATATTATACTGTTGCAAGAGACATAGTTGACAGCTGGTCAAGATTTTCATTTAAGAAACTATCGTTGCTTTCGATTGGATAGGCCTTCCCTAGGTGGCGGGTTGGCTTCGTTCATTTCATCTAAAATTTGTCATAGAGCAAAAATTTCATATCAGACTACGTCTCCAGAATGCGAAATTTTAGTATTAGAGATAACACTTCCAGGCTGCGCACCACTTTCTGTAGTCAAGACCTACTTCCCTGCTGGGATACAAGATGTCAGTACACTTGAGGTCACCTTGACCTACTGCAAAAAGAACACGTTGCTCACGGGTGATTTCAATTCACATCATGTGGCGTGGGGCTTCCGCACTGATGCATCCGGGAAACGTTTGTGGGATTGGGCTTCTTCGAACAATTTTACTTGCTTGAATGCTAAAGTTGCAACTTTTGTTCACTGTCAGTAGCGCTCTGTCTTAGACTTATCATTTGCTAGCTCAAGTTTATCATACTCATCTTGGGCTGTCGTTGATGACGCCACAAGTAGTGATCACCGTCCTATACTGATGGATACTGTCTGCCCCTTAATTTCTTTAGATAATGAAGTACATGTATTTGTGGACTATTCAAAATTTAAGAAAACGTTACAGTCCACGTTAGCATCTTTGATAGGTATGGATAGAGATTCTAAAGCTATACGCCTTTGCGCGGTTTTGAAGGGTACCCTAAAGAAATCTGAGTTTGCAGTATCGAAAGCAAAAGGTAGTTCTGGCTGTCCCTGGTGGAACTCTGACTGTGCACGAGATTATAGACGCCGATAGGCTGCGTGGAAGAAAGTTCTTCTTAAACAATGCCCTACAAATTGGATTAACTATACGTATGCTGCAGGTATGTTTAAACGAACAGTATCTTTAGCAAAAAGTAATTATGATGAAAAACGATATAATTTTCTGTCGAAGAGTGGCAATAAAAAGCGCTTTTTAGGTTTCTTCGGTTTCTCAAGGCTATACCAACGCCAGTAAATATTGATTCAGTAATCCTATCGCCTAAAGAATTATCAGAATCATTGGAAAAAATTGCCAGAGGACTAGAAAACCGTTTTACAGCTCAGCTACAATTGAACTTTGTCAAGATTGCATCCGAGGACAGTTTTATAAATGTGACGATTGAAGAGCTTTCGCACGGTGTAAGACTGCTACCTGCCTCAGCTCCAGGTCCAGATGGCACAACAACGAGCATGCTAAAAATATTATTCGACGTATCTCCACAGGACCTACTTAATATCAACTACTCCCTAAAGAACAGTTGGATTCCTCCAGATTGGAGGCTTGCTAAAATTCTCCCCCTACTTAAGAAACAAGGAGCGGGATTGCATATGGACAACATAAGGCCCATTGCATTAACATCTAACATTATGAAACAAATAGAAAGAGTGTTATACATCCGTATAATGAGGTTTTTAACTACTAACACATTACTGAGCTCATGTCAGATCGGATTTAGACCGGGATGCTCGATTTGGTGTGCGCACGTTGATTTGGAGGGACGCATTAAGCTTGCTCGTCACAGGCGACAGTTTGCAGCGCTAGTGGCTCTTGATATAGCTAAGGCATACGACAGTGTAGAGCATATCGTTCTCCTCAATATCATAAAGAACATGCATTTTCCTCCATATATAACCAATTGGATTTATGAATTCCTAAGATGTAGAAAATTCTATTGCTCACAAGGCGGTGTTTCGACGTCAAAATATAATCAGTCCAGGGGAGTTCCACAGGGTTCCGTTCTTTCTCCCATTTTGTTTATTCTAATGAGCTCAATTCCACTGTGTGATGATGTACAAGTGTATGTTTACGCAGATGACGTTGCATTCTTTGCGTCAGCGAGTGACATTCACTCTCTACAAAGAATATTACAATCATATCTAGCAATACTTGAAGATTGGCTTGATGATATTTGTATGACATTAAATGTTAGCAAGAGTGCCTTGCTTGTATTTCCCTTAAATATACCGGTTAATGTCTCCCTTCAATACCGTCAAGAAATAATCCCTCAGCGCGACTTTATTAAGTATCTAGGCGTTATATACGATCAAAAACTTAGTTGGCGCAACCACATCGAACATGTTACGTCTAAGGCAGCCCGCGCTGTTGGCATGATTCGAAAACTCGGTCACCGCCGCTCTGGCCTACGAAGAGACACTCTCATTATGATTTATTGTATGTATGTTCGACCCATATTGGAATTTGGGTGTGTTTTATTCTCTGGTGGTCCAGCATACAAGATCAACCCCCTCGTTCTTCTAGAGCGAGAGGCCCTCCGGATTAGTCTTGAATTGCCAAAATTTGTTGCTAATAATGTATTATATCAAGAAGCCCGATTACCCACACTCGTCATCAGATTCCGCATCCTTACAGTAAAAACCTACTTAAACATTTACGCATCTTCATTGAGACGATCGCAGTATGTATTTATTACGGAAAGATCTGCCTTCTTTGAAGAAACATGGTCCCTCCTATACAATCCGCAGGTTCTTTTTGTGCCAACTCAACTAGAACCATTAAAGGTTGAGATACGCGAGATCATTCCCCTCAAAAAACCCGTAAATGCTGTCAGAATTGAATTTGATGACATATTTCCTTCCAATGCTAAACTCCTGCCAACTAAATATCTAAGCGGATTACTGCAAGATCATTTAGCGCAAATGAAAATCAATACTGTAATAGCGACGGATGCATCAGTGTGTGACGAGAAAGCGGGTATAGGTATTTTTTCTGAGGCGCTATCCTGGTCTTATTCAATGCGACTGCCTGATTTCACACCTATATTTCAGGCAGAATTATTAGCAATTATATTAGCTCTTCGTAAACTTCCTGGAAATTCTTCGACAGCTGTAATAGTAACTGATTCGTTGTCAGTTTGCACAGCACTCACCTCATCCTCAGACAATACAGTTGTGAACGAACTAGAAAGATTAATCCCTTCGACCTTACGTCTGGTGCGTTTAATATGGGTACCAGGTCACCATGCTTTGTTCTTAAATGAAATGGCCGACGCACTCGCACGTACATCCCTACAGGGACCAGTCATGCATGTTCTGCCGACTTCTGCTTATATCACCGCGGCTAGGTTCAGAAAATTATGTCTCTTAAATTACTCTGCAAAACAGACATTCCAAATCACAGACTTAAAGCATTTGCTTTACCCTTGGGATGATGAATGGTGTCCCACACGTAAATTGGAAATCTGAATTACAAAATTACGATGCTGTATTCCACCCCTAAATTTTTATCTACACAGGTATGGTCTGGCGATGTCCCCTCTATGTCATTTCTGCAATGAACCTGAAACCATTGATCATTATTTATTAAACTGCCACCGATTCGCAATCCAGAGAAACAAATACTTCGAAATTCCGTTCCGAAAATTAGGCATCGCTATAAACACTGAAAATATTCTATCTTTCGGGGCATATACACTGGGTTTTAGCCACAGGAACGTATGCAGGGCCGTATGCGAGTTCCTCGGTGAAACAAGGAGAATACCAAGTTAACTTACTGCTATATTATTTATTATTATTTTACAAAATCCCAATTTACGTTAATTTACTGATTGATTACTTATTAATTTCGAAAATTCCAATTCATTGAGATTTATTACCTTCTACCTTGATCTCCTTCCAAAAAGCACACTAATTCCCTATAACATAAAATAAAATACGGCTCTAACATCAGTTAGTTTCATTGCATAATTTCAACCCATCTGTTTAACCGCCGGCTTCTTGGCCAATCCCCCGTGGTGGGTATGCGCCATGGCATAGGAAGCAAGCAAGCAAGCATAACCACCCGATCCATGGCCAATCCCCCACTGTGGGTATGCGCCACAACCACTCAGGTCAGCAAGAACAAGAACAAGGCTCTAACGTCAGCTCGCAGAACGGCGGTTCAAGGCTCGGGTATACCGGCGACCGGGTGTCCAGCTACCGTGCGGACCTGGTCGGAGATCCAGCTCGTGGCTGCGCTTTCCTGAGCACCAGCGGCCTGCTGTTCTAGCGGTCTGGTGCAGTGCTTCCTGCTGGTGACCGGGACACCTGAGCTACCAGCCTGCTGAGCGAGCCCGAGGACTGGCGACCGGGTGTCCTGCTACCGTGCGGACCTGGTCGTAGGTCCGGCTCGTGGCTCTACTCTCCTGTGCACCAGCGGCCTGCTGTCATAGCGGCCTGGTGCAGTGCTTCCTGCTGGTCACCGGGACACCTGAGCTGCCTGTCTGCTGACCGAGCCCGACGTTATAGCGTCCGAGGCGTTACAGGCCAGGCGTTACTGGCCAGCAACAGTGGCCTAGTGTTCTTCCGGCCTGCTGTTTTCTCCTGCTTCCACGTCGCGACAAGGAGCGGCGTGGTGCGACAAGGTGCGGCGCGACAGCAGCGACGTAGCCACAACGACGCTCCACCGTCACAACCACCGTCACGGGCACCGCAACGACGATGCATACGGGCGAGTGCTAGGCACGTGTTTTATATGGAAGGACAACTTCCGAACTATAGCCCACGTACATGTGTATGTAAATCGTCTGTATTGTGTTAGCGTGTCTGTTTAAAGTCTGTGTTTCGTGTAGCAAGCTCCCGTCTGCCGTGTCATTATTAAAGGATCCTGAGCCAAACAGAAACACCGGCAAGTTAGTTAGTTTGTCGCTGTCGTTTCCATCACAATCTGGCGAACGGGTAACATAATTCAGTGTACCTGCACCGGCATGGTCTACTCCGGACTCTGACAAAGATGTGAACGGTAATTCGTGTTTCTTGGGCACTATTACTTTGTGCCATCGTGATTGCCGCGCACAGTACTGCAGTTTTTTTTTTATTAGAACTTTGGATTGTGTTAGACCTTTCCATTTCTTTTGTGAGAACTTTGGCTTGTGTTCCGAAGTCTCAACGTGTTTTGGGATCAGTGTGTATACATCATTTTCTGTGGACCACGAACTTTCATTGAACTATCTGAACGTGCCTGCACTCATGCACACCCTCCTCCTATGTTGTTTAGAATAGTTGCTGGCAACTATCTTAAGTGGGGCAACTATCTTAAGTTTGCTTCTTCCTGAAACTATAGATAAGGGGGACTAGCCGGGAAGCCGGCGGTTAATACGAGGAGTGAAGTAAATGTAAGGAAGATGACATGCTATGACAGGAGCGATATATGAACTTGACTCTCTCTTAACAAAATTGTGTATAACATTTAAACAGACTGAAAATTGCGAGGTATAAAATAATTGCAATTAATACGATCACAATATTTTTTTCGGAAAATTATCATGTTATCCTGGTGTCACAGCGGTACTCACAATTGGTGACATAAATTTTCCAGTGCCTTCCCTTCGAAGAAAATGGTCTCGAATGACGAAATATTTTGAGAATGTATAGGCATGCATATTAGTCGAAATGAAAATTTGCAATATTTGTGTCTTCGATTTTAATGTGATTGGCAGTCTTTGGCAAATTTGCCCAACACGCTTAGAAGCCCAACCCCATAGCCACTACGCCACAACGGAGATTGTTTGCACGCAGTCGCAGAGAAAGTTCTAGCTCCTTAGTGTTTACGTAAGAACTTGGCATGCTTGAAGCAAGTATTAGCAGCTTGTGTGCTGACAACGAACACGCCGCCACAAAACCGATTAGTGGGTCAATGCAGCGTGAACGATGTAGAATTATTACGTTTTATGTAGCGTGTGCAGTCACTTACAGGCACATTAACATTTTCTCCCTCGCAGTCAATAGAATACGCACAATAATTTGGGTCTCCTGGTACGACATTGCTGAAGGGAGTATACCAGCTCTATTAGGAACAACTAAGTGTGAGCATCGCATAATTGCAGCAGTGCATGAATCCACTCATTGCTCGCAAGAAATAAAAATCAAGTGAAACCATGACGTGTGCGCAGCCCTGTTTCGGTTCACAGTCTTATGCTGCTTTCTCTTTTCGCGATCACGAGTACTCGAATGCGGCTCATTCAAGTGCATGAAAAACAGGACTCGACACCTTCATGTTCAATGTGTTCTTGTTAATTTGCCATGACGGATCAATCACTGCGCAAGTTACGAATTCGACACGAGCACCCGAACATTCTACTTACCTTTTTCCCATATCAAAACGCAATTTTGTGTACGCGTGGGACCTGCGTGCGCGTTCCATTTGGAAGGTGAACCGAGCAGGCCCGCAAAAAAAAAAAGAAAGAAAGAAAGGCGCCGAAACGTCGTAAACGGCTCTGTTACGCTGTTTTCGCAGGCCCGCAGCACGGCAAGGCAACGCGGACACTTTCACGTAGTTAACAAAACCGATGCCAATACGAGCAAGCTTGTTGCGTACGAAGTTTTAATGCGTTAGGATTGTGAGGGTCCCGGGGGGTATGCATGCACGTATGCATGCATGCATACATACATACATGCATATATGTATGTATGCATACATACATACAGACATATATCTGATAGTTTTCCCACCTATCTGTCAGTAGGTAGTCTGTGGTCGAATGGTTAGCGCATGGGGCTGCTGTGCTGAGGTAACAGTGTTCGGAACCAACCATCGGACCAGCTTCGGCCACTGCGTATGTGCCAATGTACACATCCGTGCGGCGCTTCGACGAACCCCTTTCACGCCGACATGGGTAACTGTAGATGCGGTATACTAGGTAGGCACCGTTGTTTGATGTAACTCTTGGACGCCGACTTTGAGCACTGCGTATATATCTGCTGAGTGGCACATATGTGCCACTCGGTCCGTGTTGGTCTTCAACGAACCTGTTCGATGCCAACTTGGATCACTCGGTATGGGCCAATGGGTATCTGCCGCTCTGCATCTAGGCTTGTGCCACTCTCCAGTAACGAAAAATATATGCTAAATTTCTCCGATGATGAGCGGAATGGAACCCACATCACAAGGGTTCCTCAAGGACAGCAACCCGACACATGAGCCGGCCGCACCACAAATGCACCGGGTATGTACCGCTTTCAATGAAAGGCGCCTTTCACGCCAACGCTTTAGTGAGCTGCGTCATGAATGCACTGGGTGCGTGCCTCGCTTCAACTTGGGTCCTTGAATAGATGCCACTGAGTGTGCGGCAAGCTTGGAAACGATTGTTAGTATTCGCAGGCACCGGCGCGCCACGCTTCTCGTCGCGGAAGCCAAGCGCTGACTTTCGGCAGAGGCACTCGATGGTGCAGCGTCTCCTGAAGGAACCGCGAGAAACGATCCCGGTTGGCGCATCACGTTTTAGGGGCGAAGCTCCTTAGGGTGTGGGTCTGCCCCTCCTCTGTAGTAGTAGTCGTCGTAGTAGGTAGCCACGTCTACTTTTATGAGAAAAAAAAATTCCGAGAGTTGTGGCCGTAGCGGAATCGAACCAGGGACCCCTCGCTTCTGAACGCGTGGCGCTAACCACTACGCCACGAAGCGCACATGGACAGACGCACCTAGATGGCAATAAATACCCAACATTAACGAAAGACTGCGCGTTTCTAACGCGTTTGTGCTAGCGCGTTACGGCCCGTGCAAGAAGCTGGTGTAAGACGCCGTGGCCTCTCCGCCTTACCCCCGTATTCATAAACGCTGATGGCGTCGGCAAACGCGGTGCACGTTCCGGCATGTGTAAACGGCTGCGTAAGACGCTGTGGCCTCTTCCCCTTAGAGTACTGCACGTTTCTAACGCGTTTGTGCTAGCGTCCCCTTAAGCGGGAGATGGTGCAATTATAATGAAGGGCGCTGTTATAAAATAGGAATGACGTCACATATGGCGCGTGTCATTGGTGGAAGTCAATCGTTCGATTTAGTGCGGCGAGACTGGGCGAATTACACGGAAGATTCACGGTTTACCGATGATTCCCTCCGGAGCTTCGCCCACACATCATCATTCACCCCGTGGATATGCGGTGTTTTTTTTCTGATAGTTCGCAAGCACCGGCGAGCCATGCATTTCGGATGCCACGTGTAGGCTTCGCTGCGGCCGCGCTGGATGGCACCAGGTGTTCTTGGGAAGCACGAAAGAAGAACCCCGCTGCAGTACCAGCCTCACACATAACTCGTTTCGACGGTGGCAATATCCTGTGTCACTATATTGATGCAATGCTGAACGTGTTACCGTTGACAGACAGCGTGACATGGGTTCTGCCACATTTTCCTGTTTAAAGCCAGCATCATATAATGCAGTCATCGAGACACGCACCGCGGGAAACTTGTACATCGAATGCAGTCGAAATAAACAATCTTCTTGCGTCTCCGTGAGGTCAATCGCAGGGGTCTTGCGTGAACTGCTTCCCCTTTCGCTAGTTGTTGGTGCGGCCACCGATGGCGCAGTGCAGCTCGGACGAATAACTTTTGTAGATCCAGCTCAGCAGATGCGCTAAGAGCAAGTGTACAGCAAACAGCTTTGCAGATGCGGCAAGAACACGTCCATAAGCTAAAAAGACCTACGAACGCGCACCGCAAGTGCAGCCATTGCCCGCCGCGTCTCGCAGTACCCGTTGCCCTCACCAGAAGGCAGCAGCTGGTGTAGAGGGTAGTGCGAGGCTATCAAAAATCTAGTCTGTATTCGGAGAAATGTTTCAGAATATATAAGACACGGGTTAGATTCCGCATTGCACCAGAGATATTTTAATAGATGTCTTTTTTTTTCATTGAAGAGCGGCAAATACCCAGTGGCACAGTGAATCATGGTTTGCTTCGAACCGCGGGCCCTCAGCACAGCCGCCCTGATGTTCCAGCCGTTAAATAATGAACTACACTGTGGTCGAAGTTGGCGTGATAGAGTTTAGCCGAGTACAGACAGACAGACAGATAGACTGCCCGTGAACTGGGTGAAATTGGGTATAATAATAATCCCATTAAAAGCAAATACACATGTATTAGACATTTTCCTTTTGACTAATAGGCACTCCTATATATTCTCAGGATATTTCCTCATTCGAAACGTTTTTCTTGGGCGTTATCCACGGGAAAGCTTAATTGGGTACTCGTGAAGACCGCTGCGACACAATAATACCATGATAATTTTCTGTAAGAATATACAGATCGTAATAATTGCAATTATTAATACCTCCCAATTTACAGCTTGTTTAAATATTATAGACAATTTTTTGTTTAAGGATAGTCAGGTTCTTCTTCGATTCCTGCCATAGCATGTCTTACCTTCTTTAGGTTTACTTCACTCCTCCTATAACGGCCGACTCCTTGGCTAATACCGAATTTCTCGTTCCAGGAACAAGCAAGCAGAGAAGCAATGAAACAAGCAGTGGCCTATTCGCTAGTATGTCGATGTGAGTATGCGTCATAAATATTGATGGTACAGAAGTAGAAGACGAAGAGAAGCAAGAAGTAGAATTGATGGCCCGGAACGAAGCAGCGCAGTCGCCACTAGAACTGTCCCCACCCACCGTCTCTGGTGCGACCTCGCCAACGCCAGCGCCTCGGAATAAACGCGCGCGAATAACCGGCACCGTCGTCGGCATCTCCTGCGCCCTCTCCATTTTCGTCGCAGTCTTCGCGCTTATCTGGTTCTCGGTCCGGCTGGTCCCCGTGCGGCGTAACGACACCGGACTCTGGGACACCCCGTTCTGCTGCCCTAGGGAGGCGGCCAAACTGTTCGCCGTCATCGACCACCAGGCAGCGCCCTGCGAGGACTTCTTCGCGTACGTCTGCAGGAACGCCATCGACCAAGACTTCAACCAGCAGAACGAAGCGCAGGACATTTTGGTAAGTGTCGTTGAGCAGCAGAGTGCAGTGTCACTACGGCTGCCAAGTCCAAACAGCAGGGAAAGGCGCATTACAGAATCACGTCCGTTCTGGCGTGAATAATAATAAGCACTATAACTTTAGCGATGGCTGGAAAGCGAGCAGATAGTCAAGTACTGAGTACCTTAAACCAGTTATTCTGAGTCTTAACGACTCCTGTTCTCCAAAAAATCACGTAGGCTAACTTGGGGATGGAGCTGCAATTTCATTAACACATAATCACACAAGTTTCTGGACGTAGAGTTATCGTAGAGTATCCAGTTATCTGGTACTCGAGTTCCTCTGAGTAAGTGAAATGAAAGGTAACTTTGCATGCATACCCAATCCGCCATCGTCACTAGCCTAAGTAATGTCCACTGTAGAGTAAAGGGCTTTCTCTGAGCTCACCATTTGCCCTTCTCCGGAATGAAGTGAAAACACCCAACAACCCCAGAGTTTCTTGCTGCAAAGCCGTAACAAATGTATTACTTTTCTTAAATGGATTTCTTTTCCCTTGCCATATATTCTATTGTAATTTGGGATATGTTACTACAAATCCCATCCAAATTGATGGCGTCCCACCATCCATTTAGGCTGTACTATAAAATCGTATGTGCTTATCCTTATTGCTCATTGAATCTCTTAATAGTAAAACCTATTAATCGTAAATAACCATTAAAGACTAACACTAGCATGCCTCCCTCTTCATAGTGGAACATCCATGCGCACATCATCACGGGCACCTCGAACTACACTGTGAATGCGGCTACTGCACTTCAGGCGTACTACACTTCGTGCATCACAGAGATATGGCAGCCAGATCTGCGACTGAGACACACCCTGGCGGCCGTGTTTGAAATCGCCAACACCACGAAGCGACTGAGCCACGCTCAACTTCTGCGCTTCGCCCTAGAATGGCAGACCCGGTACAATCTCATTTTTTACTTCACTGTTGTCTACGACAACGGTGACATCTACTTCACAAGGAATTTGCTCCGGATCGCTGCCTACGCGTATCTTTGCGAAGACACCTGTTATGCCACCGTTCTGTCCGCAGTGAACGCGCACTTAGGCGCAAACTGCACGTACGCGCAAATAGCTGCGTGGGAGCAGCTGTTTAAGGACCACGAAACTCCAATGGAGGCCGTCGCTTGGAACGAGATTTTCGTAGCCTTTGGAGGCATGGAATCTGAGGAGTTCAAGGCCATATTGCTCGAGTTCTTTATCGACATCGACGCTACGGACTTTGCAACTGTGTCCTCCAAGGCGGAGCTGTTCGCAGACATAGCACGCCTAGGGAACATAGCGAATCAGCCCCTATCGCTGTGCCACGTACTGATAATCGTCGCACTTGCTGCCCTGGAATGGGTCGTCATCGGTGACGTTGAGTTACACTCGCCCACGCTTCGTAGCGCAGAAGTCTGCCAGTTCCACCTGCACGTAGGCCTGCAGCTATGGCGCGCCACCTACGTCGCGGCCCTCACGAGCCCCGACAAGGATAACCAACTACGTGTCATCTTCGAGGCGACCCGGCAGAGCTTCGTAACTTACGAGCCGCTTCGACAGCTCGTGGCGACGGGAAACGACACGGGGAACTTCGAGAACCTAATGCGCAGCATGACTCTGATGCTTCCGAGTGACCTCGCCCTGTCGGAAATTGCCGTGCCCGTGTTGAACAACACTGGTTTCGTGCGCAACATGTTCCGCTTGACCAGCTTCGAGTACGACACAGCACTTGAGAAGCAGCGACTAGGGATGCCCGTGCTCCCGGACGCTTTCCTGGAATTTGCGGCAGAACGAATGCTGTTTGTGAACTCGAGGACGCTCTACGTGACTGCGGCAGCGTACGCCTGGCTGAGCGCCGGCACCACCAATCCGCTACTCGCAGATGCGCCGGTGATTGCGAGCCGCATGGCGTCCTCGATGTGGAGCAAGGTCCAGGAATGGAGCGGCTGGTCTGCAAGGACAGAGATTGCACTACAGTCCTTTCGGTAAGATCCTTGGCGTTACCTTGTGGCCAACCTAGAAACATTGATATCAAGTCATGCATTTTGTCGAATTCATTTTTTTTTCAGTAAAGTTGAATTTGCTTATAAATAAAACCAAATCAAAGCAAGACGGGTACGCTCTCCTATACTTACTAATAATATCCGACAGTGTGGAATTTAGCGAAATGTACAATCGCGAACCAGGTTAGAGACAGGAGGGTTCTTTCTTGGGTGCTTGTTGCAAAGGGTTGTGGGGGTCAACGTGCTTTGTTGACTGTGTCGACGTTATGCATGAACCATTCATCATTTATATGCTTCACTGCATTGGGTCCAAACCGCTATGTGTGGTTTCCAGCGCGGCGCAGGTGAAACTTATGATTGCTCTCTTCATAGACACACACACAAAAAGAGAAAAAAAAAATACTGGACAGATGAGGTTGCTTCGAGCAATTGTATTTGTTCGAAAAATCACTTCAATTTAAGCCTATAAGGAAATACGAAGTGTAGCAAATGAAAGCAAAACAATGTTTAACAATATGAAATGTTAAGATTTCCGTGGTTTCCAGCGCGGCTTATGCTGTCCTGACAAAAAGAAAAAAAAAAAACTCATCAGGTATTTTACTCCATGGTAGTGGATAATCAGCGAATCTATATAGATGGCATGTCTAAATGTACAACACAGATACGTAAATGTTTCGGTGCTGTTTATGTTTTCACGCAAGTTGCTATTGCTTTGTGGTCGCTATGGTAGACGGCCAAGGGTTTGGTGACCACGATGGACAGGTTCTTGGCGAAGGTTAAGTCCGAACACGAGCGCCTCTAGGGCGTTGGCACCTTGCGATTGGTGCAGCACGCACTATATTCTTAACCGTTCGAGCATTAACGAGGGCAGCTAATTGCCATCTGGCCATGACACGTCCACGTCGAAGTCGCCAACGACGAGGACTGGAGCTTCATAGTCGTCGACATACGCGAATAAGCTCTTGGACGTGATCCTCAACATCTTAAATTTGGACAGTCGCGTGTCGGCGTTCAACCCTTTCGTGGTTGTGGATTTCTTCAAGCGGGTACAGTTCGTACCGTTCGATCCGAAGTTATGGTCGAGAAAGTATCTCTCGAACTTCGTCTAGGCACCGTCTAACCCTCGCGCGCCTTCGTTGCGGCAAGCGTCGTCGGTTCTGCGCCATCTCTTTCGAGCGGGAACGCGAGCACGTTCCTCTTCTCGGGTCCCCGAATCGCTGCGGCAGCGACATTCCGCGGCGCGGGCGTGCTCTTCAGGCATCACCAGGTCGGCAGCGTGACGTAGAAGCTTGGTCGTCACGTCGCAGGCACGTTCTTCTCAGGACGGTCACATTCACGCCGCTGCTCTCGACGTCGTTCCTCGCAAATGTTCTTCGGGCGTACGAATCACTCGCGGCCGTTCCATGGCGAAGGCGGAGCTAAATTGAGACCGCAACTTCACCTGCTCGAAGGTATGACATTGCGCGCATGCGCGCGTGTGCTATACGGGGAAATACGTTCGAGCAGATGTGGAACGGAGCCAGCTGTGGAAGCAGACGACGACGAACGCGCGAGTGATGGCACGAGCGCGTTCGCACCGAAGGGCGCCAACGAGCTGTGGAAGATGGCGACGATGCTCGAGCCATTGCTGATGATGATAGTTCTTGTTCGCGGACAACGGACATGCCCTAGCCACATACAGCTTCGCTGTAAAAGAACATGACAGATGAGGTTGCATCGAGCAACTGAATGTATTCGCAGGATTACTTCAAATTAAGCCCATATGTAAATGTGAATTGTAGCGCATCAAAGCAAAATAATGTTTCAAGCTATGAAACGTTTACCCAGTGCGGTCGCATGTATGGGTCGGGCCCGCTGCATGCGTTCATGGTAATACAATTGTTTGCTTCATGTTACCGACACTGTCCCTTCAAGCGTACGCATGTTCAGCGATTTCATCGGCATCAGCGGCCATTTCGCCTTTTGGGACGTCCCTCTGCGCCGAATGATGGAACGACAGCCAAAGCTGTTAGAAACGCCGAATCTGTGTCGGCCTTGCACAATTTGACACCGAAGCGATGCACGTTCATATGTAGCGACTTCTGTTAAAGCACAGTTAGGCGCTCGTTACTGCGTTGAACGTCAGCGTTGTCCCTCGGCGTAATTGAGCAAACGAGCACAGCGAAGAATGAAAGCGCGAACGCGGAGCGCTGCGGGCGATGAAAGAAGGCGATAGTGAAATGACCGCGAGAAGGAAAGTGGAGTAGGAGGGTATGGCGAAAGGGTGAGAAGAAAAGCAGAGTGCCGCATCTGCGGCGACGACCTCTACGAGATGGCGCCAGAGTAGTGTGCCGTCGTCTGTTCACAGGTGGCATACGGCGTGCGCGTCCAGCGATACCATATATGAAAACAAAGCGCTACATGAACGGAGGTCTTTGTTCGGCGGCGGCTGTGAATCGCGCCCAACCTTTACTCTCACTCTGCCTCTTGCGATCTCCTTATAGTGAGGCAGAACGCCATGCTACGCTCCGTTTGCAAAGTGCCGCACGAGAGAAATTGTCCGCGCCAGCCAATATATCGCGAAATGAAAACACGTATACAGCTGCGTTCAAATTTCGCATTAGGGAGTATCCTAACCGTCGATGAATTTTTTTGCTTCTATGCTACACTCTTCTACAGCCACTTGCATCGGGGAGGCATGTTGCTGGCATCTCACAGCAGCGCTGTGAAATGTCTCCGACTTCGAGGAATCGCGGGTGACGTCATCGATCAAGCCACCAGCGATGCTATTCGTTACGCAGTTGAATTCATCAATGTTGGCGTTGTGAGACAATCAGAGGGACTATGGGAAACCTTTCAGTCAACTAAAATGCCGCGGAACTTCACGGTGTGCAGGATACCACCCAATTCACTTCACGTGCGTATACACGCACCCACTGTCTCCACCTTGCTTGATAACCACTGACGTCATCGCTCTTGCCGTGCCATCTATCAAGGGTGGGAAAATAGGCTGCCCTCATCTTCACTGCGTGCACCCTTCTTCCTTTCAACTTACCGCTCAATCGATGATGTCATCACTCGGGCTAACCTATTCGGACGCTGCTATGCTCCTCACTCGTGTCCACCAGTTCAGACTGCTTCGTTTCCTTCCTCTTTTAGCTACGGTACTCGCGGGAGGAATCCTATAAGATACTTGTATCTCTGAATCCCGGTAACGTCTTGTATAATGCTGCCGCATATGGTGCCATATGCTTACGAGTGGGCGAATGTTCCAAACTTTCGAATAACGAATCGAATAGTTTCCTATTTGATTTTATCTTCTGATCGAATAGACACTATCGTACATGCGAATATTTCTCAACGTCAGTGGTGCCTGAAGAAATATATCATTTAAGCAAATGTATGGTAAGTTCTCGCTCCCGCGGGCATAGCATAGACATAAAACATGAGAGCTTGTGTAGTACAACCGACTACGTCACTTAGGTAGCCACACTTTACAGGCTGTACAGCGATCATTCGCACTCTCTGAAGAGCCATGTGCCCGCGAAGAAAAAGTGGTCTGCTCGTAAGCTCATTTTGTGCTTTTAATAAACAACGCTCCATAACTTACAATATTATTACAGAAACTTGCTAACTTTAAGGATACAGGAATGTGAACTTCGATTTATAGTCCAATGGCAGGTCGAAGAGGCATTTTTTATAAGCAGATTGGGTGAAACGTGTGTCTCGAGGCCGCCGATTGTGCTGCATGACCTTGAGTTAGATTACCTGGTGGCCCACCACTAAGTGACGTAGGCACTAAAAAAACTTTTCTAACTTTTCTCGGGACAACGTGTTGTGCCAGCGCGTGTATACGTATATCTGTCGGGGTTTTTTTTTTTCATTAAGTCCTTCTTTCTGGGGTTTTACGTTCCAAAACCAGTTCTGATTGTGAGGCACGCCGTAGTGGAGGGCTCCGGAGTAATTTTGACCACCAGGGGTTCTTTAACGTGCACTACAACGCAAGCACACGGGCGTTTTTGCACTTCGCCTCCATCGAAATGCGGCCGCCGAAGCCGGGATCCGATCCCGCGATCTCGTGCTCAGCAGCGCAACGCCTTAGCTGACTGAGCCATCGCGGCGGGTGTCATAAAATCCTCATTTGATAGTCTGCACTGAGTGCGTGTTTTCTTTCTCTCCGTCTTGAGCGCTGCCTGAGTGGATGTTTTACACTAATTGTGGTAAAGGCTATTCATTATTCGTATACTATTCGAAAAGTATTCAATATTCGACTCGCATCGACTCACTGCATGCACTATTCGACTCGAACTCAAAAATCACTATTCGCCACCCCAACACATGCTAAATCAAATTGTTTACTTTTACATAATTAAATGTGCAATTTCAACTAAGTGACGTTGTTTAGATCGAACAACGTTTGCTAAACGTGTTTTATTTTTGCTGTTGCCTGCTATCACCTCAATCTCCGACGTAGGGATTGCATGGAGGAGTCGGAGGCGCTGTCCGAGTACGAAAATGAGGACGATCTGTTTACGCTGACCATGGGCCTGCGGATAGCTGCGAGGGTCGCCGCTGCGAGCTCTGCCAGCGGGGATCGCGCAAAGGCCGAGTGGTTTCGAATGAAACTTGCCTGGAGCC
Source organism: Dermacentor silvarum (assembly GCF_013339745.2). Taxonomy (NCBI): domain Eukaryota; kingdom Metazoa; phylum Arthropoda; class Arachnida; order Ixodida; family Ixodidae; genus Dermacentor; species Dermacentor silvarum. Next base: position 148,187,245 of record NC_051162.1, read on the forward strand.
TGTACCGCATGTCCGAGGCGCAGTTCTTCTACGCCCGCTACGCCTACTTTCGGTGCCACGGAAACGACCGCCACGGTTCGGTGAACGGGCCCACCAGGCGCAGCGTCGACTTCTCCGTCGCATTCAAATGCCAGCAAACGAACAAGAATGCGAACAAGAGTGGCTGCGCCGACTTTGCCGCGACGCACGCCACTTCCTGACAACCAAGTGTAGCTACTATCTTGTTTTTCAGCACTGTTGTCAGGACTGGCACGAGCCGCTCTTTCTAGCTATCTCCTCTCAACGTTACAACTTCATGATAATATTGGTGATCTACTAAAACTTTAGAACATGTTTTTCTCTCTCCTGGTTGCGCTCAAGCCAGCGAATCTCTTTCCTGAGGACTCTACTGTCATCCAAAGGTAACTTCGACTTCAACACGCTCAGCAGCTCAGCCAAGTGGTCTAAGTTCTTCTGGTACTCATTAAGTTTGGCTCATACGGTCTCCAGCCGTGTTTCATCGTTTGTCCTCTTGCGAAAGTTGTTTGGCAAGATGACATTTTGCGACATTTAGGTCTTTAGAGCCACATAAGTATGTTCTTCCATAGTTTCTATGCATGAGAAGTCAGAAAGAAAAAAAATCACAGCATATCCACGGGGTGAATGATGATGAGTGGGCGAAGCTCCGGAGGGAATCATCGGATCTCCCGCTTAAGGGGACGCTAGCACAAACGCGTTAGAAACGTGCAGTACTCTCTAGTAAGGGGGAGCGGCCACAGCGTCTTACGCAGCCATTTACACATGCCGGAACGTGCACCGCGTTTGCCGACGCCATCACATGACTGCTGAGAGAGTATAACCCCCGTATTCATAAACGCTCCTCGACTTGAACTTGACTTGCCACCGCCTTGGGCAGCGCGTTCGAAACGCGTTGAAGGTAAGGCGGAGAGGCCACAGCGTCTTACACCAGCTTCTTACACGGGCCGTAACGCGCTAGCACAAACGCGTTAGAAACGCGCTAGAAACGCGGCCTTTCGTTAATGTTGGGTATTTATTGCCATCGTGGTGCGTGTGTCTATGTGCGCTTCGTGGCGTAGTGGGCTAACGCCGCGCGCTCGGAAGCGAGGGGTCCCTGGTTCGATTCCGCGCTACGGACACAACTTCGGAATTTTTTTTAACACGAAGGTGTTTTATGCCGGGGTCCACCAAGACTTCACTGACGTATTTCCGTCACGGAAATACGTCAGCTTACAATGTACACGAACATAATACAAAGAAACAAACCAGAAGAAAAAGTTGAACAAACATGGAAAATTTGGGAATCGAACCCACGACCTCTCGGTCCGCGACGATAGATCGCCGAGCGTTTAACCCATTGCGCCACAAACGCATTTGCAGAGAGCTACACAGACGCGCCTTATATATATCTAACACTCCTCCGTGTACCCGCGCTCTTGCTCGGGGCGGTGCCGCCGCCTACGAGCAGAAAAGAGAAGTACTGCATTATGACACTAACGCGCACCGACAGTGAACGCTTCGGTGGTCTCAGCACTACGACGCATCGATGCCAGCATTCGAAGGGACGCTGGCATCAAGAAGCACTACCAACGCCACCTAGGTGGCGTTCACCGTACTCAGCACAGCGGAGCGTGGCCTCCGCAATTAGCTCTGAAAATGTTTCTGAAGTTGATCGCGGAGGCTGCAATTACGACGCGCTGTACGCGCTGATTTGACTCGGTGACGATTCAGTTACGTGCTTTGTCTTGCGCGTTGTATTAGTGTGTCAGTTACGTGCTTCGTCTTTCGCGTTGTGCTAGCGTGTGCAGCGTAGTGCAGCTTCCATATGCACGACGGTTGCTCATGGTCATCGACGTTGGTAGTCGTGATGGAGGAGACGTGCCACCAGGCGTCAGCGTGGGTGCATCAACGCCTAAGGGCGCTTTAGCCACAAAACACCAATAGACATTATATATCAATGTGCAATAAACATTACACTACTTCTGTGAAGACACGTTTCACTTTCGTGTTCTATACCGATTCCTATATAAGAGGGATCAACCACATTTTTTTTCTCATTTTTCTCAGACTGGTTACACACTACTACTACGACGACGGGGACGGAACGGGTGCCGCTATAAGGAGCTTCGCTGCTAAAAAAAGGCTATATAAGGTCACGAACCAAAGCTCAACATGACGATACCTTGCCAAACAACAAGAATGATGACAACGTCATGACAGCAATAACGACGCGACTATTACAATAATGACTGCAAAACTACAATGACGGCATGAGCACAGCAACAATGACGATGCAATGGCACAAAGAACACGCAACGCGGGGTCACGTATTGTCGTGGCGCTCATGGATTGTGAGAGTGATAGAGTTAGTAGTCCCTGTAGCAAATACGCGATGAATGAAAAAATGAATGAATTTTCGAAAGGATGGCTGGTTGCCTAATTGGGGAAAAGGAAGATGCGCTAGGTAATCGGAGAAGGTGGCAGTCGGGATGAGCAGCATGAATTTTCTCACAGGATGGAGAACCCCGATTCTAGGCCGTGTCGCTAGAACGCCGGTGCCATTTTGGCGGCTTTCTAGTTTCTGGGAGAGATTCAATTCTCATAGGAATTCATGGTCAGGCCGTCCAAGGCAGCCCTGCTGATTTGAGAAGGCTGTACAGATACAGACACGGTGACGTAGGTTTGGGTGTGGTGTTTACGTTTCTGAGCCCATGGTAGGGATCATCTTAGGGATCCAGAGGAGCCCCTGTGATGGCAATGTAGGTCTTCCACTTGTTTTTGATGTTCGGAGTGAGCCTAATAACTCAAGGCGTCATGCTGGTGTATGGGCGGTCCGTATACGCCGAAGGAGTTTCTCAGTATGTTCTCAGGCGGCAGCAGCTTGTAATACCATCGCAAACAGCAACACAAAAATTTTAGCTTGATTAGCGACGTCGGCCGACGTCGCCCGCAACTACCGGCTGTGTCGACTTCTCTACCCGTTTCGTTTCGGGTTCAATCTCTAGCGTTTCCTGCGGTTGCGCTGCGTTAAGGTCACGCCTGTTACGCACCTTCGCGGCTCCAAGGGCGTATGGCACCATCTCGCATTCTGAATTATCTACACCGTGCTCTATCGCAGAAGTGCTGGCGAACTCGCTATGTGGCACCTAGTGATGGGCGGTTATATTTCTTAATCGATTAACGATTAATCATTCATCATTTTAGCCTTTGATCAATTAATCCGTGGCGTATAGTTGCTGAGAAACCCGTTGATGGGGACCGGATGGAGCGCGACGAGATACTGTGCCGATAGAATCCTATAGAAGCAGCAAGGCCAACTGTGGATGATTTCGGAGAATACGTCGCGAAGGTAGTAGCATAAGTCCGCAGCGACATCGATTCGTGAGACAAGAGCACCGCTGCAGAGTTCAATCGGTCAGAAAAGTGCGCTAAAGCACAATATAGGCAGGGAACTGCACTTGTGGACCGCTCCCAAGTATGCCAGCAACGTTGCGCAAATGAAAATAGCTGCATTGTCCCGAAGTCTTTGAAGCTCTCCGCTAGTCGAGGTAGCTAGGAAAGGAATGATTTACCCGCAAAACATTTAGACTGTGCGGTTGAGATGGCAGTCGCGACCCACGATACGAATGCCGGTCAGCCCGAAAGGCGAGCGGAAGGTACGGAGATGAGCTCCAGAAAACGCGTTAGGAAGAAGCGCCGTCGCATAGTCAGGAATGCGACAGAAAAGGCAACGCGGTCGAATAAAGCGAATGGTGCTAAACCCTGTGGGCAGCATAGTCAGCTTTGGAAAGGCCATAGCCTCCTATATATATAGGAGGCTATGGAAAGGCGCGTTCGCGTTTGTCGGTGGGATGTTTCCAGTCAGAGTGCATCCGAGCCGCTGGACGAGGAAGAAAAGAAAGGGCCGTTCGGCGCGAAGCTGGACAAAAGCCAGAGGGCGATTATGTTACCCCTCATTTGGTTCTTTTCAAAGTGCACTATGTATGAGACATGAGAGCGTGGCGGTAAGGCGACGCGAATTGGTCATACGAGGCAGTGAAATCGCAGTGCGATGCCTAGAAGGCATGTTGCCTATGTGTTAAGTGTCGGGGGGGTCGGCAGCGACGGGAATAGCCCAAGGAATGATCCCTTTGTATGCCCTCGTTGACAAGAAGAGCTTTCAGACCACGCCTGCGTCGAGTACGGATCAAAGATTGCTAGCATATCGATAGCGCCCTCCCTCGGGAAGCGCTCTTTACACCATGTAGTGCACTAGTGGCCTAACTTAAATTGGGACCCACGTAGCAGTTGTCGGCTGGTCGGTGAAGAAAAAATGTGTCAGTTCATGTGTAAGTTGGCCTGGGTGGCATGGTCTCCCTGGGTCACCGACTGGAAGACGAAATAATATGTGACAATCGTAGGCTATTCGGAATTAAAAGCGGAAATACTCGGCGGAGGACAGCACTGCTTTGATGGCTTGAAATTCGTCCTCGCATTTTCGGTCCCAGGACCAGGAGACAGTCCTTCTGTAACAATCTGTAGAAGGGTTTAGCAAGCGTTGCCAATTGCCGCGTAAACTTTCCATAGTAGTTAATGAGTCCAAGTAGCGAACGCAGTTGTGCTACATTAGTAGGTGCTGGGGCTTTCAGAAGAGCTTGAACTTTTTCATTTGTTCATTTCATTCACGTCTTACTGACAACTTGCCCAAGATACTGAAGGCTTTCCTTGAAAAACCCGCATTTTTTGCTCTTAACTCGGACGCCTTTTCGCGCCAGTGTTTGAAGCACTGCTTCAAGATTCACGAGGTGCTCTTCGGCACGTCTTACTGACAACTTGCCCAAGATACTGAAGGCTTTCCTTGAAAAACTCGCAATTTTGGCTCTTAACTCGGACGCCTTTCGCGCCAGTGTTTGAAGCACTGCTTCAAGATTCACGAGGTGCTCTTCGGCAGTAGCTCCTGTCACAAAGATGTCATCTAGATAACAGATCACTTCTGGCAGTCCTTTCAAGATGTTATGCATAATGCGCTGGAACAACGCCGGTGAGGAGGCGACTCCGAAGGGCAGTCTGTTAACAGTGAATAGCCCCTTATGTGCGTTCAACGTGAGCAGCTTTTTAGAGTCTTCCGACAGTTCCACCAGTTGGTATGCCCTATTTAGTACCGCCCTCCGGCAAGCGCAGCTAGTACCTCATCCAGCCTAGGTAAAGGGTACTGCTCCGTGTCTAGAACAGGGTTCAACGTTGTCTTATAATCTCCGCACACATGTATTGTCCCGTCAGTTTCAACAACCGGTACAATCGGTGTGGCAAACTCGCTAGTGGAAAGTTGGGTAATGACGCCCAAAACTTGTGGCTTTCGTAGCTCTTCCTTCACTGGTGAACGTAACGCGTAGGGCACGTTTTGAGCTTTGAGGAACTTTGGACGGTTTTTTTTATAAGAGACAAGGTAGCTTGCTCACCTTCAATCTTGCCAAGGGTGTCGTCAAAAATGGTGCTGTATTTGTCGAGGAGTGCTTTCAGTCGCGTGCCGTGGTCCTCTTGGCTTGCGTCACGGTACGAATCATTGCATAGCTTGTGTAAACCGCAGATTTCGTCCCCAGTCCAAGCGAAGAGTTTCGAGCCACTCGCGTTCTGGTAGAGCTGGTCCGCCGTAGTCTATGACGTACGACGGAAGGTCACCGACTTTGTCCTTGTACAGTACGGCTGCTTTGAAGACGCCGCAGGCCTGGACAACTTCTCCTGTGTATGCTTTCAGTCGCAGTGCTGTTGGTTCCAGCTTCAAAGGCGGTCTAAGCTTCTTGAACTGTCGCCATGATATCACAGACGCTGTAGCACATGTGTCCAACTCCATATGCAAAGGTACGCCATGAATTTCGACTTCGACGGTGATGGGACGCCGGGTTTTTTGAGGCAGCATCTGTAGTATACGTTGCCAGTGTCGTCGCTTTGAAGAGTTCGTGTCCACTTCCCGGAACTTGCCGGCTTCTGTTTGGGACCACGAAAGGCACGCTGAATGTGGCCCTTGCTGCAGTTCGTGCACTTATCAGCGATATGCGGAAAAGCGCGGGAAAAATGCTTGTCGGCGCCGCAGCGATAACACTCGGATTACCGCTTCCTTTTCGCTTCTACTTCGGTTCTCATTTTGTGCAATTCATCGGCAGCTTCTTTCGCGTGCGCTTCCTCAGCATTTCTCTTGGCTTCTTCCAGAGCCAGTGCGCGCTCAACGGCCTTTTGGAATGTCAGCGTTTTATCTTCTGCAAAGAAGTATCGCTGAATGTCGGTAGTGAGTAAACCGCACAAAAACCTGTTTCCAAGCGATTCGTCCAAAAAGGTGCCGAATTCACAGGTTTGAGGGAGTTTTCGGAGCTCGGCTACATACTGTGCGATGCCTTCATGTTGCTGCTGACATGTGTGAAATTTTCCTCGCTCTCCGAAAACAGAAATTCTCGGGGTGAAGTGACTGCGAAGCAGTTCTGTTAAGGCTCATTCACACTAGAGGCCGACACGACAACGATTTTGGTCTGCTCACTGTTGGCGATAGCGCTTTCCTTCCTTTAAATCCGTTGGCCACAGCGTTTTCCATCCTGTAAACTGCAGTCGCCAACATCCGGCAGACCAAAATCGGTGTCGTGTCGGCCTCTAGTGTGAATGAGCCTTTAACAGGGGCCGGAAACTCCCTATACCTCTCTTGGGACGCTGGGTCCCATGCCGATACTAAAGCCCCTATATATAAAAAGTAGCGCCATTCTTAGATCTTGCCGCCACCGCGCTCACCCCGGCGTTTCCTCCTCGCCGCTTCCTGTCGCCCAAGCCTCCTCTGCTCCCCTATTGGCCAATCCGTGTCACATGGAAGCAGGCGTTGCGCTTTTGTATATGTTTTTATTTCCAGCGCGCTCCGACCGCCGTTTTCGGGCCTGTGCGACGAAAGTGCTGTACGCACAAACGGATCAAACGTGTTTTAGGGACAAGAACTTCGTTGTGATGGCATGCTGCTGCGCCTTAAGTTGCCGCAACCGACAAGGCGAGGACAAAATGCTTTTTTTTTTTTTACCATCCGGCTAGCGCAAACGCTTGCTGCACACTTCGTATTTGCGCCGCCTCGCATCGTCGCGTTGCTACTTCCAAAACGGCATTATTAGGGCCAGTTACTGACTGACGAAGCAAAATCGCGCCTCAAAAACTGCTCCGCAGGGCGCGATCGAAGTATTCTGCGGATTTCCTCTGGTAGCGCGTTATCTGTCGTCTGCCACCGCAGGCCCGACGTAGGCGGCGCCACTGTCGATATCGCGCTTCGATCGCACTGGCCGCGCCGAGCGCGACACTGGAACGAAGGAGGAGGGAAGTGGTTGGCGCTAAAGCCCCTATAAATAAATAGTAGCGCCATCTAAAACCCCTATATATAGGGGCTTTAGCGCCATCCACTTCCCTCCTGCTCCGTTCCACTATCGCGCTCGGCGCGACCAGGGCGATCGAGGCACGATATCGACGGTGGTGCCGCCTGTGTCAGGCCTGCCGTGGCAGACGACAGCTTACGCGCTACCAGAGGAAATCCGAGGAAAACTTCGATCGCGCCCTGCGGAGAAGGTTTTAAGGCGCGATTTTGCTTCGTCAATCAGCAACTGGTCTTAATAATGTCGTTTTCGATGTAGCAACGCGACGATGCGAGACGGCGCAAATGTCATAGTGTGCAGCAAGCGTTTACGCACGCCGGATGAAAACCAAAAAAAGCCTTTTGCCTCGCATTGTCGGTTGCGGCAACTTAAGGTGCAGCAGCATGCCATCACAACGAAGTTCTTGTCCCTGACACGTTTGATCCGTTTGTGCGTACAGCACTTTCGTCGCACAGGCCCGAGAATGGCAGTCGGAGCGCCCTGGAAAGAAAAAAATATACAAAAGCGCAACGCGTGCTTCCACGTGACACGGATTGGCCAATGGGGGAGCGGAGGAGGCTGGGGCGACAGGAGGCGGCAAGGAGGAAACGCCGGTGTGAGCGCGGTGGCCGGCAAGATCTAAGAATGGCGCTACTTTTTATATATAGGGGCTTTCAGTTGGCGCTACTTTTTCATGGAGGTAAGAAATACTAGGAGGGAGCGTCACATGATTTCGCTAGCCTCACCAAGCCAACCTCCTCTGAAGCCGCCCCTCCCTCTCTCGGGGGCCCCATGCGCAGTGCCTTTTGGGTAGGAATAGGCCCACAAGGTTGCCGGAGCATTCGTGATTGATTGGGTACGTGCTAACTTTTAGTGGCGCCTGCCGTCACAGGCTAGGAGGCCCGTATGCGGGTGGTGGTTTTCTGCTACTGCGCGCGTCGTTCTTCACTTCAAATGCGATGCCTTGAAACGTGGAGCAAGACTGGGGTGCCTGACTCATGAAGACAGAAAATTTTCAAGGCGTCACTAGCGCTTACCACCGCGGTTAGTGGAGTTGCCAGCACTCGCGTCTCGAGACCCGTCCAGAACGCCCGAGTGTGGTCTATTTTTCCCACGTACTCCTTAAGTTTGGTCAAATCAGCCGTTGTGCACCTTTAGCTGCGGTACGCATTATCTTGCTAATGTTTGTCCCGCTGTCTTGCACCTAGGAAGAAACTAGATGTTTTGAGGGACACTTTGTTGTCGCATTTTCGCTTAAAAGGCTCTGGTGTGCGTCTTTCATTTTGAGAGAAATAAATAGCGTTATCCTGCATTCCAAATGCCCAAGTCGTTGCCGTTTATTCAGATTTACGTGCACTATTTTGTAAGATTGTGTGGTGCGACGACGCTGTTGAGACGTGCGTCGGGGATCAATTTTCGTTATATAATAAAGCAAATGGACTGAAGTTGTGCATTATCTAGAGTTTATTCAGCTGTTTTCGAATGCGAGTATAGCTCCACAGCATAATTATGTCCTAGAATAAAACACTGCCAGGGGGACCCTTCTTCCTCTGCTAGTGTGAAACGGCATGAAAACTGAATACATAGCGGCAAGGGGAAAATGGCAGCATTCATTTGCACTTGTGGATTCATTGTGTTGCTGGTGTACTTGTACTATGGAAAGCACATTTTTATGACAACACTAATTGTTTCATCCTTTATTCAATGTTTATTGCACCTATAGAAGCCAGAAGATTTCACACAAATACAGAAGGAAGCCACATTTATAATTTAAAAGTAGATTGCAAAGATAATACACAAAAGAAAATTATAACCAACAAGTAGGAAAACTTGTTGTGCCACTGCTCTTCGGTATCAGTATTCTTCGGTATACTTGTATGCCACAGGGCAATTGTAGAATAATGTTATACAAAGTAAACTATATCACACGTACTATTGATACCTTTAATAAAACTGGTCAATGGGATCAGCTATCCTTGAATGTAGCTGCAGTTTTGCTTCCAATGCCTTGTATGCAACGCCTTCATTACAGGGCTATAATTGTATAATCTTTATATCAGTGCCGTACTCACAAATAGCGAGAGGCTTCGGTGATCGTGCTTGTCAGAAAAATAAGCAATACATATGCAGAAATCGGAAAAAAGAAGTGGTACTTCACAAAGTCAAAGCTGAAAGAATGATGTGAGGATCAGACCCACAAACGAATTATGTCAACATTAACATACAATGCATTTTGCTGCAAGTAAAATGTACAAAAAAACATGTTTTATCACATACCTAGAAAAATATTAGCACTGTCCAAGCTGAGCCAACACACTGAAAAATTAAGAGGGGACGGCTCTATTACACTGTGAACCTCAAATAAATGCACATTTCATGGTATTTAAAACACTCATTGAGTGGTATACACCAAATTTTCCTGGTTACAGTGAATCTGGCATCATAAAAGGCTATTGTAAAGCAAGTTAACAAAGTGAGCAGATTAAATTATCTTGAAAATAGTAAAACCAACGGTATTCCATGTGACAGAGGCAAATTTCCACAAAGGTCAGGTAAAAGACATACAGGATAAAACTTTCAAAAAAACATTGTCCCCCTCAAGCGTATACTTATCTCACGCATAATGCATTGATAGCCTTCACAGCATGTCCATGTCATCGCACAGTTTGCTCTAGTGAGAGGTAGGCCAGCTAATTAACCTACCATCATTGTCCATACTGTTTAGCTTGGTGCTGAACAGAATAATTCTTTAAATAAAATTCGCATGCAGGTGATTCAAGCTACAGCATTCAGCAAGACAACAAACATGTTGTCTTGGTGCACAATTTACAATAAGGTATGCACGTTTTCCCTCTATAAAAGTTTGACGTCTGCATACAATGCTCTTGAACAATATATGCACTTTACAAAGTCACTCAAAAAACACGATGCCGTAACATAGAACCTGGTGGGACAGCCGAAGTTGACGGATAAAGGAATTAATTGTGTGGGCCATCATGAACATAATTCACCTCACGAGGAAACTTGTGCAGCAGTTTTTTCTGTAATGCGAGTCGCAGACACCCAAGCTCACACACCCTGCCGGGGTCAGCAGAGTAGCCACGATCCTGTAAAATTGCTTTGGTGAGTGGTTCACTGGCTGCAGGGCTTCTCTGAGGGGCAGTGAAGTTAATTACATCGATGGTGGATGGTTTTTCAGAGGAGCGTACAAAGAGAATTTCTGTGTTCCAATAGAAAGCAATTTCCGCCATCAATGTCCTTGACCTCATTGCGAACTGTCAGATACCATTTGCTTCATTTAAAATTTAAGCACAATAATTACCAGCAAGCAGGACATTGTTAGGGAGTTCAGTGGCTGTGGCTATATACTTTATTTTTAATCTACTTCCCAAAAAACATGTTGATAAAGCTTACCAGCACAGTTGGCATGTTATAAATTTTATTACTGTAGTAAATGTTGGAGCCTGCAAGGGTGTTAATTATGCGTGTAAAGAGAGGACATGGCTGAAAGTATAATTCAGAGAAGGAGTGTGTTTTCCTTATTCCAACTTTACTGAAAAAAAAAGTTGTTTTTCATCTTACATAACACTGCTTTGCTGCACTTTGTTTTATTTTCCTTATCTTGTACTTATCCTAGATTGACTAAAATGAGATTATGATGTAGCATATATGGCTTTCATTCATTAGCACTTGCTTTTGCCAGTGTTAACAATGCAATTTGAATGCAGTATGCTTGTCACCTGCGTCAACAAAATGGCTGTAATGTAACCGATGATAGGTTGAACAGTTCTATCTTTCTCTTCATTCTGAGCATTACTAATAGATCTTTTAAATCTGTCGAAAACATCTCACTCATACAAAAAGCTGTATGACAGTCTCATATGCATTTTTGAAACCACAATAATTACTTTAAAGGTGAAATCCAAAATATATATTACAGGGAAACACCAGATTTTTGCAAAGCAGATCAGAACATGAATGAACCAAGGCGGACATATGAGAAAATGTGTTAGCGCACGTCGTCTTTGTGGAAACAAGGCGCTGCATGAGCTGCATGGCGGCTGCTGGGAATCACGCCCACGCGTCCCCCACGCGTCACCCACGCGTCACCCACGCGCTGCCTCTCGCGATCTCCCGAATAGCGAGGCAGCCGCGCCACACTTCGCTCCGTTTGCAATGTGCCGTACAAGACAGATTGCCCGCGCCGGTGACGTTACAGCGTTCTCTTCCTAATATAAACCGTGTACCTATATAATCGTAATACGAAATATTCACACGGAAATGAAAACACGAGTAGAGCTACGCTCAAATTTCGCATTAGGGAATATCGTTATCGTCGGTGAATTTTTTCTGCCGAGATTTCTGGTATTGTTGTTAGGTCTACGAAGAGTAGGTTCATCAATCTCATTATCTATAATATTACCAGATTCTTTATTGTTATGTTCATCACTCACTGCTAATAGTGTCTCTCACATTTTACGTACATTCTATTCTCTAGTACCTTTTGTTTAAAATCGACGACACTCGTCTGGGCCCAAGCCATGCCGGATCATTCATGAATGAAATGGCAGGATAGTGCGGAAAGAGCGAGCCTTAGTGACCCTATCATCTCGGTTATTCCTGCGTCAACGTGCATAACTGCAGCGCTACATTCAGGAGATATGCAATTACGCTTGACTTTCGAACCTAGTTTTATCTAGTTTAGCATAGTGTTGACACCTACTATTACGCAAAAATTTTCAAGCGAAGAAAAAATGGAAGTAACGTTCTCGAACAACTCCTTTCAACTTCAATCAGCACAGGGCTCGTCTGGCTTCCACCGCGATTGGCCTCTTTTATGGAGACGATGAGACAATTCAGCATTTTCCTTTTTCCACCGCCATTTAGCACATGCAAAGAAAAACATCTCAGAAGCAATGTTAGGACCGATTGGATTGGGTTTTTAAGTTCCCTAAATGATTTCTATGAGAGCCTCCTTTCTTGCACATTGTCATAAGGATTCCTGCTCAGCCAATGATGAAGTTATAATTGTATCACATTAATTTGCTAGTTACATTTCTAGAACTTCACGTTATTCATGACACGTTATATTCTTTTTTACATATTGTATTTGTTATCTAAGCAATACTAAACGCGTCTTCTTCGAATTCCGTCCATATCTTCGCAAATCCCCAGCAGTGGGTGCTGCCCATCAACTAAAGGCAAGCAAACAAACATAAATTCTGACCGTCCTGAAGAAGAAGAATCTATGGCCCAGAGGGAAGACGTACAGTCCCCACCGGCTGGTCCTGGTACGGTGCCCCCAACGCCCACACCTCGAAGAAACCGCGTTAAAGCAAGTGGCGCCGTCGTCGGCCTCTCCTGCTCCGTATTCATTTTTGTGGCCACCTGTGCCGTGGTCTTGCTCTCCGTCCAGCTGGCCGCCATGCGGCGCAATGACACCGCCCATCGGGAGACGCCGTTCTGCTGCCCCAGAGAGGCGGCCAAACTGTTCGCCGTCATCGACAACAAGGCGGCGCCCTGCGAGGACTTCTTCGCGTACGTCTGCAGGAACGCCATCGATCAAGGCATCGCACGGGAGCAGGCCGCCCACGACATTCTGGTAAGTGCCTTCGAATAGCACAGCGCTGTATGAATGAGGCCCCGAAATCCGGGCATCAGGTGGAATGCAAATCGCGGACCCGTCTCCTTTCCGGCCTTAAAGTGGTGGTGAATATCCAGCACTATAGTCTTAGCAATGCCAGGAACCCGAAGAGACCATAGTGATGTCCCGTTTGTTTCAATGCCGCAGGAGACATTTACCGACTGTATTACTATGTGAAAAAAAATTCACCAGCCCTTCCCCTGTCGAGAAAATAGGGGTAAGCGAAGCTTGTCGTGTGTGTATCTGACCTTCGTGGCGATTTTCTTTCTTTCTCTTTCTTTCTCTCTCTCTCTTCCCTTCTCTCTCTTTCTTTTTGTCCCAGGTTTTTTACTTGTGAGCCCATAAAGCTTCGCTTAAAAAGATAACGCATAATTGCTAAACATGGAGTCAATAATAGCTATGGAAATTAAGGCATTCCGTAATCACGTTGCCATAATTTTTCCATGGTTTTCACCGCCATCATTTAGTATTTTATCTGTATATTAGCAGGATAATAACAATGTCCAGTTAGCTTAGAATACACTCGTAATGCAAGGCGTAAAGCCATGAATCACTAAATCTAACGATACTGAGTTCGCGGCGTGCACACCTCTCGGATGCTAACTTTCCTTCAGCCTAAGTTTTCTTTGACAACAGTTTTACTTAAAACTCAAAAGAAACAAGTGATCCTCGAATCGGCCGCATGATATGTGGACCGCTATTCTGTCTCCACTCTCCCGTTTTGTTACCATCCGAATGCCGAACCATCCGAAAGTCTGCCATTTTGCCATTGAACTACCCATTCTGTCAGTTCACAAAATGAACTCCTGCAGATACGTAGATGTCTGTTGAAATGTGTTGAATCTCGGAGCACCACTCTAAGTACTCTATTCTTAGCACAGCTTCATTCACCAGGGGGGCCTACGGCTTTATCATCAACACCGCTTCTTTTGGGTAATGAGGGCTGTGGTTCCGTAACTCTTCCGCTGATATCATTGAATTTATATAATTGGCCGATGAAGACCCTAAATGTAAGTCAGTGTGTTTTGAACTTCATTTTAGTCTGCTGGAACATCTGTGCGTTTAGATAGTCAACGCCAACATTCAGCTTTTATCCAGTAAAATTTTGTCTATCCGTAAATCTTCCGTTTCAGCGCCTGTACCAATCGATCAATTTGATCTATAGTTTTTCTACGCGTCGTTAAACCATTCCGCTGGAATTCTTCTGCTAGCAACAACCAGGCACCCTCTGGAGTGGAGACTGAATTTTGCCTATTAAGGCGAAAGCCTTTAATGGCTCATACTCGCGGCGTCCGACCGTCCGTCCGTCCGTCCGTGCCCTGGAATGGTGGCTCTTTCGTTCCGCTTCCCTGGCCTTGGTGCCCGGTGACGCGGCCACTCAGTCGAATGGCCACAGGCTTTCGCCGAATCCACTTTGGAATTTACAAAGTGTCCTTCAATGTTTAGTCAAGTTCTGACAATTTTGGGCACATTGGGAAGTCTGCAGACATAAAACTTCGACTGGAGGTGTCGAATTGGTCTTTGGTCGACTCGGAAACTTAATTTTTACCTGACAGCAGCAGTGAACACAACCGTTTTTCTTTGGTTTTCAATTTTCCGATCCGACATTATAGGCTGTTTTAACGATGTCTCAAACAACGCGACACTCATGAGTGCGTATTATATTGAAGATTGTGTTCGACTAGTATCAAGTGAAGCTTTATTTCCCCCACCATTCGTTGCGTTTATTCATCGGTGCTCCCGCTGTGCATGTGGAAGTTATTACGAGAAATCCTTCCCGTCGCGTGGGGTTTTCACTCACACAAGAGCACGCAGTACATTTCAGACCAACATTCAATCGAACCTTGACTAGCAGTATAATATCGTACATTTCGAACACCGCATGAGCAAGAACTTTCATGCATTACCGCACAATATTGTGGAACACTCCACATTACTGTAGAGCATTGCACAGTAATTGAACTAAGTATGTGGACGCACCAGCGTCAGTTGAGTTTAAACTAGACTACCTTGCTTGCCCATTAAAGCTGATGGAACGAAGTAATCAAATATGAGGAACCTTCTGCATGCTCCCTTACCTGAAAACCATTGCTTCGCGAGCCTAAGGAGTACAGTAAAAAACAAACCAGGTGCCTGCTGCAATGAGCAAAAGCAAATGCTCCCTGAAGAATGGGAACTTGCCCGTTTTCTCATCTGCCAATTAAGCGACTGCTCTCCCGCATAGCATGGACATGATTATGGGTTGTATTGACGCCAACAAATGTCGTAATTTCTTTGCTTGATCTGATCTACTAAAGTTGGAGACAGGAACCAGGTGCACATTTTGTACGTTTCAGATATTTTTCAGATATTGTAAATAATTACTTTCATTCGCTTTCCTTGAGGTGCTTATTTGACGTTTCACATAATAATTCTGAAAAATTGTCTGAGCAGTTAGTGCTGTACGTCCATTCAAGACACCAGCGATAAGGCTATAGCTTTATGCATCGCACTTTACTTTGCGACCGTGAAAAATGTGAAGAAATATTAGCACCAAGAATTAGCACATTTCTAACACTAACGAAATGTTTAGGTTTTCTTCAGGCACGTTTAACTGATGTAAATAATGGCATCGATCATGCCTGCTCGCTTTCTCTACGGTGACATAAGCGCCACACCTAACTCAAGCACT
Organism: Dermacentor silvarum; assembly: GCF_013339745.2. NCBI lineage: Eukaryota > Metazoa > Arthropoda > Arachnida > Ixodida > Ixodidae > Dermacentor > Dermacentor silvarum. Next base: position 148,202,906 of record NC_051162.1, read on the forward strand.
GAAGCGAAAATAAGGAGATTGAGGCACTCGATCATATGTTAGGTAATAATTAGACAACAGGCAACGAAGCGAGAGAAAGCACAGGGTAAAATAATTAAGCTTCGGTGTAGTGTAGAAATAAAAAAAAGTTACAGAAGCCTCGAATTTCGTGTAACCTCGCAAGTTGACTTTATTTCTAGTAGGGGTGCCAAAACTCTCGAAAAGAAAAACTACATCGGAGGCAGAGAGGGAAGAAGGGCGTGGGGGTGGCAGTGGATGTTATACGGGGGACCAGGGGAAGGTGAGGTACTCGTTGCAAAACTACAACCGAAACAAAAACAAACTTACAGTGGCGATAGCTTGAATACAAACTTTGAAAAATTGGAAAATGTTCTCAGGCATTATACAATTTAGCACACAATTAACATTTTCAAGAACACCAGCTGGACAAGCTATTTGCCCACGAAGCGTCATTTACATTTCTAATTGTTGCGTGGGAGCAAGAAAATGGCCAATGCGCTTCCATTTCATGTTGCCCAAACTGGTGATTCCACTTGTTGCAGTAAACGCGAACGGTGGGTGACCGCATAGAAGGCGTTTCGGAGATAAGCAACAGTAGCGCTTTGGCTCATCAAGAGAAAGGTCAGAAAACGAAAAAAAAAACTAAGAAATGACCGCTCACTCGCGTAACTTCGGATAACACGGCAGCTCAACAAGTTTGACCAGTTGAAGAAATGAATCGGCTTGGGACAATTCAGCTGTTTCTTATATACGAATGCTCTAGAGAGCGCTTGCGATACATCTGCCGATGTAGGGAGAACTAGGAAACAGGCAAATGGCGTACCCGTGTAGGAGTCCAAACAGTGAGCGAACTATGCAGTGAGCGACCTACTGGTTCAAAAACATTCTGGGGTTTATTACGTGACGAAACCACGATCTGATTAAAAGGCCCGCCATAGCGGGGTGCTTCGGGATAATTTGTACCACCTGGGTTTTTTTAACGTGCACCTAAATCCAAGTACACGGGTGTTTTCGCATTTCGCCTCCTTCAAAATGCGGCCACCGGGGCCGAGATTCAATCCCGCGACCTCGTGCTCAGCAGACCAACATGGAACTACTGGTTGATGGCAAATCTGCCAGGTGGTAATCGTGCTTTGTACAGAATCGCTTAGCGTTTCCACATTAGTACGCCCTTACTCCTCAATCTTTAAACTTTAAGCATTTAATTTTAATCAATGGCATGCCTTTAGGCGAGCTCATACAAATTATTGAAATGACGTAATTAGGTATACACTTTCGGAGTTGTCACAAGGTCGCAATTAACTTTTCAAATTCCCTGGAAAACAGGGTCTGCCGCGACGAATTGTGCATCTGGAGTATATAGTTACCTAGCATTCGAAGTTCTCAATAAGTGAAGCGAGAAATACCTTTTGCTTGTGACACTCATTTCATCGTCGTGAATAGAGTAAATCTAGCGCTCTCCAAATCAACCACTGTACCTTATTTCCTGTGTTGCGAACACCAAAATGAACCACTGACGACTCGCCGAAGTTTCAACACTAGTTTAAATAGGTACACTCTGAAGTAAAGGGCTCCGTCAAAGATAGCCACCCGCCGTGGTTTCTCAGTGGCTATGGTGTTCGGCTGCTGAGCACGAGGTCGCGGGATCGAATCCCGGCCACGGCGGCCGCATTTCGATGGGGGCGAAATGCAAAAACACCCGTGTACTTAGATTTAGGTGCACGGTAAAGAACCCCAGGTGGTCCAAATTTCTGCAGTCCTCCACTACGGCGTGCCTCATAATCAGATCGTGGTTTTGGCACGTAGAACCCCATAATTAATTTTTTAAAGATACCCATATACCCTGCTACATGAAGTGAAAGCACCCTACGCCCGAAGGATTTCTAGCATCAACACTCCACCCCAATCTATGCTTACTAAGATATTAAATGCTTTCTCATGACATCGACGCTGTTATTATTCAGCTTTATCATTACATGGCATGCCCAACTCCAATAATAATCACCCATTTCTTTACTCGAACATATATCACATATCCCAATCCTTTTTGCTGCCTAAACGTTTTACAAGCTATTCATTCTGAATAACCTCTAAAGGCTAAAAAAATAAGCACTCTCTTCAATTCGCAGTGGAACATCAATGCGGACATCATCACGGGCACATTCGAACTACAGCGTGAAAGCCGCTGCGGCGCTTCACACCTTCTACACATCGTGCGTCGCGGAAATATGGCAGCCAGAGCTTCGACTGAGAGGTGCCCTTGCGGCCGTTTTTGAAATCGCTAACATCACGAAGCGAATGAGCCACGCCCAATTGCTGCGCTTCGCCCTTGAAGTGCAGAACCGGTACGATCTCAATTTCTTTTTCATGATTTTCTCCGGCAGTAACGATGCTTACATCCAAAGAAACTTGCTCCGGGTCGCCGTCTACGGGCCTTTCTGTGATGACGCGTGCTACGCCACTGTCCTCTCCGCAGTAAACGCACACATCGGCGCAAACTGCACGAGCGAGCAGATAAGCGCGTGGGAGCAGCTGTTTAGGGACGACTTCTCAGAGCCAGACCTCACCACTTGGGACGAGATTCGCGCCGCCTTCGGAGACATCGAAGCCGAGCAGTTCAAGGCCATACTACTCGAGTTCCAAATTGACATTGACGCCGCAGAGTCCGTAATCGCGGACTCCAAGGCGCGACTGTTCGCCGACATAGAACGCCTGTGGAACGTCAACAATCAGCCTTTGTCGCTCTGCCACGTGCTGGTCGTCATCGTCCTGGACGCCATCCAGCTACTCGTCCACGATGACGCGACACTAAAATCACCAACCATGCGTAGCACGAAAGTCTGTCAGTTCCACCTGTACAAATGCCTTCACATGTGGCGCATCACGAACGTTGCTGCCCTGACGAGCCCCGACAAGGACCGCCAACTGCGCTCCATGTTCGAGGCGACGCGCCAGAGCTTAGCTGGCTACCAGCCGCTTAGACGGCTCGTGGCGGCCGGCAACGACACGGCGAACTTTGAGAGCCTCGTGCGCAATATGTCCCTCATGCTTCCGAGTGACCTCGTCCTGCCCGAGATGGGCGTGCCCGTGTTGAACAAGAGCGGTTTTGTGCGCAACATCTTCCGCTTGTGGAGCTTTCAATACGACATAGAAATTGAAAAGCGGCGACGACGGCTGCCCGTTTTATTCGACTCGCCGGAATCGACGAGAGAACGAATGCTGTTTGTGGACCAGAGGACGCTGTACGTGACTGCACCCGCTTACGCCTGGCTGAGCGAGGGTACCAACAATCCCCTGTTCGCATGATGCTCCGGTGATCGCGAGTCGTATGGCGTCCTTGATGTGGAGCAAGGTTGACACATGGGACGGCTGGTCAAGAAATACACGGAACGCGTTGTATTCTTTTCGGTAAGATCCTACTCGTTAGTTAGCGTTAAGCCTGGACACCTGTAGTAGATGCTAATTCCAGCAGTTTGTTGAAATCGACATTTTTTTTTGCCCTGATTGGCTCACAACGCAGCAATGCTTTCTCCGATTGACTCAAAAAGTCGAACATGGCCGAACTCAACAAAATGCTCAAAAACATACACATCTGCACAGTAGCTTACTCGGGGTGGTAGTCAAGAAACTGTCTAATTCCACCTTGTTGTCAAGTCTGATTGGTCCACAGGGCAACAACTGATTGGCTCAAAACGCCAACACGGTGGAACTTGACAGAGTTTGAAAAAGCATCCCCTGAAAGGTCCCTCCTTAGGTGTAGGTGACGGTGGAGGGTTTACGAGTACCTCCGTGCCCTTGTGCCTGCTTGAAAGACATCTAGTTGCCACTATTTCGTTAGCGTACTACAGTGGCTTGCGCCAAACAGCTTCAGTGACTTTTAGTTCTGTGCAGATTATAATTCAGAATCTAGCCTGACTAAGGTAGCAAAGAACAACGAAAGCACCTCGATCAACTTACGTTCACTTCATGATAAAAGGCAACTGGCGCTCACTTATAATCACTTCAGAATGACCTTAGAGAAATGTGATACGCAGTGTCTGGAAAAAAATAACGGGATGACCAAGCACTTTCAGAACATAAAAATCGTTAAGCTCGTTCGCATTTGGATGTCTGATTAAAGGACGTTCAAATGCAAGGTGCTAGTAGTGAATTTGATATGTAATACACCCCTTGTCTGCCTGTTTGTCAAGTTGAGTTCTGCAATGCTGGAAACCACACTAAAATGCCCCAACTAGTCTTTGTTGAAGCCCTGTTGAGTCTTCGCCGGTGGCACTGGCAAAGACTCGCACCGGCGTAATGGGCACCCCTCGCCGGTGGTATCATGCCAGAAGGTGTCAGATCACAGCATGTATAGCATTTAGCTTGATTCTCCACTCTCTACAGGTAGCATACAGTTGTAAGTATAATATAGTGACCCAGCATTGTATCAATGTCAAGTGGCTGTGCAAACGTTGCTATCATCGATGCTACCTTGCGACCTACAGAATCATTGGCGAGAAGGTGGGGAGGCTGATAATGTTGCAGTTACATGTGAGTGATTTATATCAAGTAGCATGAGTGGATCTCGCCATGTCTTCATCTTCAAGGTGCAGCTTGATAACCTGTAGCGTTGCCCTTGCGTCAACGTTTCACTCCTTTACCGCTTCCAAACACGAGAAGTGTAACTCCCATTACACAATAGTCCCGAATGTGGATTCCGTACCACCTGCTTATGTGGGACCGCGTGCCCCTTCTTCCCTCCGAGACAGCGCGGGTGACGTCATCGATCACGCCAGCTGACCGCATGCACGGGAGTCCACTCGCAGATGCACTTGTCGGATCCCCGGCGACGTTATCCCCCATGCCATCTCATATATCGATGGCGCCAGGATGCGCGGCCTTCCTCCTCCCCTGCACGCGCGCGACACGGCTACGCGACCAGAGTAGACCGGATCGCTCATTGCGCTCGCTTTAACCAATCTTGTCGTTACTATGCTCCTGGTTTGCTTCTATTGTTCCGCCGCCTTCCTCCTCTAGGCACGGTATTTGCGGAAATACTCGCTTATAATTCAATAACAAGCATGGTGTCCAGCACACACAGGCAAACATGAACACATCATGAGCACACCATGACCCCGGGCATTCGCTCTCAAAACGCTGGCGTCAGGAAGTGCGGCAGCAGTGCCGAGCGAAGTGACCTGCCTGCTGTGTATGGCGTAGAACTGAGCGACGATAACACCGCACGCACAAAGGTATGAGCCGCCTGCAGATCGCTTTCAAGATAAGGCGTGCGCGTCCACGCGCGGCCTAGCTAAGTACGCAGTTCGTGCCAGAGTGCAACGCCGCGCAGCCTCTCCCTCCCGAGCTGCCTGCCCGCTTCCCGCCCTGCGCGCTCGCGCGCGAGTTTCAGGGGCGATCGTCGGTTCGCCATGCGAACGGTCCCGAAATGCGCAATTGCTATCGGAGAACAACGCTGCCCCCCCCCCCTCCCTCCCTCTCTCCCATCCTTCCAGGGACTATCGCAGACGGAAGACGACGCGTTTCCTGTGCGCGCCAGATTTAGCCGCGATCTTCGGCTCCCCTCTTGCGCTTTTACTCGCCCATAGGCACCGGGCGCGGGATGAATTTGGACCGGTGGCGCCTTCATGCGGCTGCGCCGCGAATGTATGGTATGGGGCGGCCGGGCCGCGCGCTGCAGGCGCTGCCTTGAAACCAAGTCTGATCAACCATGTTGCGTTTTTGGGTACACCAACAGTTACTGAATTATGACTGAAACTAGTTAGGCGATTAAATTCAATCGTTGTTCATCGCGGCATCGCGTTTTTCAGGCGGAAAGTCTGTATATGTGCGGTCTGTAGGCAACAGCGCGTACAGTGCTCAGCAATTGAAACGCGATACTCGAATCGCGTGGTCGCCAGCGCTTTTTGCACTGACTGTAAGCGCTGGGGACGCCAAACTGATGCATTGTGGTGTAGAGTGAAAGCGAGAACCTTAGTAACGCATTATGACTGCATTTGGTCCCACGGCTCTCACCTGTGGCGCGAAAAAAAAAAAGAACGGTGGCAGCCGCGCGCTGCCAGCGCTTCAATCGCTGGGCACTGTACATTTCCGACGCTGATCTGCGATGGTCTAGTTGTTCTAACGTTAATAAAAGAGCCGTTCATACGCAAGAGCTTCGTGTCCCACTTGCCTGTCTTCGCCTCCGCAGTGTAACGGCTCCGGAGCTTGGGCACCGAAGGCGAACACTCAGATTTGTAGTTATTTGGCCGTCTTATCAGTGTATCAGTCTTTCTTTTAATGTACATTTTCTTTCCTAGCAATTCGCAACTCTGGTTTGCGTCCGGCACATGACTGTGCTGTGCATCGACGGCGAACGCCAACGCAGTGGCGTGTTCACACTCGCCGCTACGGACGGCTCCCGTCGCGCTAAGCTATATAAAATGGGCGTGACTGAAGATTGGGCTAGTTTATAAGCAATTAAGAATGGGGAAGCATTGCAAAAATAAAAGAACTAAAACGGACAGAGAACGACTGACATATGTCCGAGCGGCGAAGCAGCTCAAGAAGCAGAATAAAGAAGACGTAGGTCTCATTTTTTTTCTCTCCATAATTTTTGTGTTTTTCGCCTATTTACATGATTAAATACGCGAGAATGTTAACGCGCACTGCAAAATACCATCTGGAATATAACTGCTGGAGTTCCACGTGTTATCTTACCACGGTGAGCTCCGTTCGCGTGGGGTATTTGCATCGCATTTGCGCTCGTTTTCTGTTTTATATACTACTTGATGCCACGAATGTGATCTGCCTCGTACAAGTGACGACCTTTCTCAAAAGCATACACACGAAAATGCGTTTTCCGGTGCGTCAGCCCTTAAAACCCGCAATGCCAAATCACTGGAAGCACCGAGCGCCTTCGTCCCGTCGTCTGCTTCACATGCCAGTGCTCTGACAGGTGCCGTTGGCGGCGCTGTTCGCCAGCATATCGCCGGCGCGCCGCTGGCGCCTTACAACAGCCGCTCGGTGCCTATACAGCATACGGCGCGCGGCGACCGTGTTAACGCCTAGAACAGCTATGAATTGGGCTAGTCGGTGTGCGTTCATTTTATTGCGATAGCAGATATATGGACACTTCAAACGGATTTCTGCCGTCGGCGTCGCCGTCGCCGTGAGGTTTCGCATAAAGTCCAAGGGCGATAAAATCGTCGCCGCGCGCCGTATGTGTGAGTGAAAGCGCGCGGGGGACGCGCGCCTTCACGGAGAGCCAAACCACATCGGAGAGAAAACGTGACTTCCTTCGCGCGAAATGCCGTGGGGGTATGGGAGGGAGAGAGGGGGGGCGACGCTGTGCTGCGGCACCAAATACGTATCTTGCAACCGGGCGCCACCGGGCGTAACTGGCGACGCAATCTCCCATGCAAAAGGAGCAAAGTGGGAAGGCAGCGTGGGAGGGAGGGAGGGGGGCGGCTTCTATTCTGCCAACAAATACATTCTTGTACTTTGCGCCTGTGCCGGCTGTCGGTGTTGTCGCGCGCACCGTATCTTGAAAGCGATCTCCACATGGCTCTAACCTTTGTATGCGCTGTGCGTACGCCGCTCAGTTTCCGTTGAAGCGATAGACCGCACGAACCTTCGCTCGCTGAGGCGGCCGCGCTTCCCCTAGCCCCCGTTTTGAGAGTGGTTGTCTCCGGTCATCGAGTCTATTCATGTTTGCTTGTGCGCGCTGACACCACGCTGGTTAATTCAGTTAGTAAGCGAATGTGTCAAGTTTATGCAGCCGATAAAACTACTATCCCTACTCCTTATAGCTCTCTACTAGTTTGCTATCGCAATTGATGCTTCGCCTTTCGGGCGAAACTGCGAGATTTCTTTTTCTTTCTCTAAGTACTGTAGGACGCAATAGGGACGAAACTGATACTGAATATGACGCGGACACGAAGTGACATGCGGGAGCGCAATGCGACTTTCTGCGACGGCGTTCACGCAGTCGCAGATAGCCTGAGTACACAGATTAATTGACTAAAGAATAGTGGATACGGAGACAACATGATAGTGCAAATTGGGGAACAAATGATTAGGCAAATCACCCTGCCGAAAATGCGGGACGGAAATAACAAGGACACACATAAGCGAACTGTTATTGTCCTTTACGTTCACAACCTATCACACCGCCTAAAGAAGGTGGCTGAAAGGCACGACGTAAAAGTGCACTTTTCAGCATTGATAAAGCTAAGAGGGCTTTGCAAGAAAGTGAACTCGGAGAACGAGGAAGCGCAAGAAACATGCAACGTAACACAAGTGCAAAAACGACAGTCGTCTCTAAAGAAAAGATAAAACAACCAAGGCAATCCAAAAGGCTTTAGAAATAGAAGAAAAATGCAACTGCTTGAGCACGCCTTCAATCATGCTAACAACATCCGAAATCACTTACGCAAACAATGCATACACACACAAAATGCACTGATAGAATCGTAACAACCAGAATCGTGAGAACGCGATCTGAGAGTATCTGCTGCAATCATAGTTGACGCAGTCGCAATATGTAGTTTTGTGCTTTAAATACTGTGGTATGATCTGACAATAAACCAGTTGGTTGTTTGCGCTCCCGTCTGTCACTTCATGTCCGCTTCATATTCAGTGCCAGTTTCATCCCTGTTGCGTCCTACTGCACTTACCGCGAGAAAAAAATGAGTGTTAGCGCCCTTGGACTTTATACGGAAATGCGCTTGGACCGTCCATATAACTGCTATCGCAACAATATATCGCGAGATGAAAACGCGTATAGAGCTGTCCTCAAATATCGCATTAGGGAGCGTCGTAATCGTCGGTGATTTTTTTATGCTCATCACTAAACCAGCTGACGTCCTGCAGGTTGCTTCCGCAACAAGATGATCAAAAGAATTTTCACTGCTGTTACTAAGTTAAATAGTGCAGGTTACCTCTAAATTAAGAACTTCCGCTCTTTTCTTAAATTTACATGATTTATGTTATACTAGCTGTTGGCACATATTTGTAAAGGATATCTTTTTCCTAAGTAAGCTCTGGCATCTATCTACGACGTAGGGAATGTGTGAAGAAGTCGGAGGAGCTACTCGAATACCGCACCAAGGCCGACCTATTTGCGATGACCATGGGCCTCCGCATAGCTGCACTTGTCGGGACCGCAAGCTCTACCGCCGGGGATATCGCGAGGACTCACTGGTTCCGAATGAAGAACGCCTGGAGCCTGTACCGTATGTCGGAAGCGCAGTTCTTCTATGCCCGCTATGCCTACTTTCGGTGCAGTAGAGACAACCCCCAGGGTTCGGTGAATGGGCCTACCATGCACAATGCCGACTTTGCCACTGCGTTCCAATGCCATCCAAGGAGCAAAGGCGGGAACGAGAGTGACTGCGCCGACGTCGCCGTCACACGCGGCGCTACTGGATGACGATCTCGGCAACTCTGCTGCTAGCTATCTGGTGAACTCATTGTAGGACAATTATACCGTCGACAAGGATAATATACCGCAAGGTTATCTCACTTTAAATGCTTTACACGTCGGCTGGAGTGGGAGAGCAGCGCACATGCTGTCTGTTTCTCGTGGTGTTGTTTTGTCGCGATGGCGCGTAAACAGGTGATTGAAATCATTTCGACCAGCAAACGAGTCTTGTTCAAAGTTTTGCAAAACTGGCTGTATTTGCTTTTGTTTCACTTTTTATACCCGTGTTGCTTTGCGATAAAATATCTTTTCGTTGCCTTGATTGTATCTTCAAGCCTGATGTGGTGCCTGTGTACTTTTTAACTATCGTTCGCTTTCTCTTGTCTCAAATGCGGGTTATTGCAAGTGCTTACCGCGTTTGCTTTGTTGGTGTCTGTCAACGAAGGGTCTATATGCCAATTTTCCGGAGCCCCGTCACCAAGGGGCTGTTTTACTCGTCCGCCTATTCCACACCAAGTCTTGAAATGTAAATTTATTTATTAGTGTCAAGCATTGTCGATAGCAGGGCTGTAGTTTATCATGCTCAATGTTTTGATATCATTCTACTTCGCTTTACCTCTGAACTAACGCCAATGTCCACATGCTTCGCTAGTATCCCCGTTAACTTCCGCTAGTTGCCACGCTTCCTGTGGGAATTGTCCACCTTCTCCAAATTCGTGTCTGTATTACAGTAGTCCACAACCCACCACCAGTTCCTCGAGAAAAAAAAACACCGCATATCCACGAAGTGAATGATGATGAGTGGGCGAAGCACCGGGGGATTATTCGGGCAAAACGGCGGAAGCGTTCCGGCTTCCGGAACCAGAAGCGGAACCGGAAGTCAAACCGGAAGCGGAGCTGGAACCGGAAGCCGCAGCTTGGCGTGCATATATATATATATATATATATATATATATATTATAACGGAGATTTATTGAGGTTCGTGTAGGATGCACGGAGCACAGTCCTGTGCACCGTGCAAAGCACCAAGCATAGAGCACCGAGGCAGATATTACATCGACGCAGAGAAGGACAAGATGCTCACAGCGCTGTTGTGTGTCTTGTTCTTTGCATTCACGAAACAGTTCCGCTGCCCCATACGTCATGACTAGGAGACCAGATTTTAGGCAAATGCCTTTTTTGATCCTTGCGCTCCTATCGCCTCACTTCGATATATGAGCATGAATTAGAGGTTAAGAAGGGCTTTTATAGTGTTTTTATAGTGTCTATAAACTGCCTATTTTGGCGTATGTGCCTAAATGCCTATAAATGCTTATTTTGAATATCGGCGCCTATATGAACACTATTTAGCCTCAAGTGCAGTTAGAGACCGTTATTCATGTTACCGGGCAACATTGACTGTTCGGAACTCTATGGGGTTCAACCTAGTCCTTTAGTTCCGACCGAATCCCGGAAAACAACTGCTAGCAGCATTGAAATGAGACGCGCCGGCCACCATACGCCGACGCGTTGACATTGCGCGAGCGGTTGACGAATGCGAAACCGCAGAGAGCCGTCAGGCGAAAGGAGAGTGAAGAGCAAAAGAAGAAAGAAAAATGTGACGTGCAAGCGGCTTTCGTTTTACTTGTAATTTACTTTTTAAGGTGTTCACCGCCGTCGGCCGTTCCTTCTCAGCGTCCGAGATCATTCTCAGCGACAAGAGGCACAATTTTCAATCCGAAAATCTGGAGATGGTGGTAGTTTGCTATTGCTTCCACAATCTTCACAGCGATTCTTCGACTACGTTCCGCGTGCTCTCCAAACATATTTCTTCAAACGCGTGCACTTCTAATGGGCGGAAGTGTATTTGTGTGTTTGGCAGTGTTGGGACGTCTGGCCTGTGCAATTCGGATAATGTCATTGTATACTGAGAAAATTGCCAAGAGTTGTATCTAACAGTCCTCATGTAAGAACATGCTAATTTCTTAATAAATCGTAGTCTCTCTTGCATTTGTTATTTGTCTGTTTTTGTTGTGTATTAGTTTAATTGCGTCAGGCAGACATAAAGTATCGGTTTTTTTAATCAGTATTGCCAGCTTTCAAGTATTCTTTTTCATGCCTGTTTCACTATATACGACGCTCGAGTACAGTGGCCATTGAACACGAATTTCAGCAGTGTGCTTATTGAATGAAGCCAATTGATCGTCATTAATCCAGCAGTTTTGTGGGACAATTGGACGGCTATGTTCAACTGTTGGCGCCTTCGTGCCATCATAGACAATAACACTTCTTTTGCTATCGTAGATATAGGCCGCGCACAGTCTTCGTTTGAAATTACTTGCATTTATGTAAAAATTTATTGTGCCTATATTTACGACGTTGCAGGCCTAAAACGTTGTTTTGCCTGCTTATTTTTGGCGCCTAAAACGGGCTTTTTTAATGCCTAAAGATCCGGCCTCTAGTCATGACGTACCAACAAGTCCATATCTCCACTGTGATTGGCGCTTATACATTTCTCGCCCCTCTGGTGCCCTGATTTAGATGCGCAGGCAAACGGAAATATGTTGTAGCGTTTTCGAGGAATAAGACGTGGCACCGCTCAGTGCAAAGCAGGGGGGGGGGGACAAAGGTAAACAAGCATTCAATGATAAAAATGTGTATTTAAATGCCTAAGACTGGACCACGATAGCATTGAAAGTTGAAAGTTTCCTGACTGCTTGTCAGGCTTCCCGACAACTGCAGCTTTCTTTTTCTCCATGCTAGGAGCCTCCCCTTTACAAAGAGGCGGTGGGGGCGCCCCCAAGCTCTTGTTATTATATTGCCTAATGTCCTACCTCCGCCGCGGCGAGCGCCATATGGATGGTGTTTTTGCAAGGAACCGACCCGGGCGCGCCACTGTATGAATGGTATAGAAATGCTGAAAAGGGGTTTGGGTTCAAGTTTCCGCCGTAACAGAATTATGTCTTCTCGTATATTCAAATCATAATTCGAAGCTATCGTGTCTGTAGGTGGTGGTTAAGTCGTACTTTACGATTTTTCTGCGGCTTTTTACTTTGAGAAATTCAATTATTGCACTAAAGCATCGGCGCCACGCGGATGGCCTGCATGGTCGGGGTGGTTCGGGTTGATTTTCTCGGCTGCGGACGCCGGCGCCGACGCCGATACCAAATCCGGATTTGCTGCGTCACGGGGTCCTCAACGCTGTCGCTTTAAACCTACTGGCACGCCTAGCAGTGGCCTTAAAGGGGCCCTGAAACTATTTTCTAACTAATCATATTTTGAACACAATATTCATCCGTCATCTTCTTCACCTGTACATAATCATCATCACTGTGCGCGTCGTCTTCGTTCAGCGCGTGGCTCAGCCGAATAAAGGCGTCGAGACAACAGCTGTGCTGCTGTCTTACAATATCTAGAATCGCCTCACTATTAAAGTACGTCGTCTCATCAATGTCATGCCGCAAACATTTTTCTAATCCTTCAACTATAGGGGCAGTTATCACACCGATATCCAGCTTTGTATCTCCTTTCGTATCCGCCAGCGTGCTGGAAGCTACACAGCGGAGAAGCCAAGCGGGCAAAGCCCAGGCCATAAGTCGCGGCGGCTGCCGTAGGCTACGCTACGCAGCACGTCGCTAGCAACTTGGAGGCCACGTGCAGCTGATGTAGCTACGCGAAGTACAAATGTGAAATATTTTTTCTGTCCTTTACAACAAATCTGTTAGCCTCTAGTTGGTCGGGATTTTTCGCGGCGTCGTCCCCGCGAGAAAAAAAAACCACCATAGCGATTTAAAAAAGTCTTCAGCGATCGAAACGAAAAGTGCATACAATATTTGGTATCATGCGTACAACATACGGCACAGCATTCGTTTCAGTGAAGAACAAGCTCATAACAGGCACCCAAACCACATCATTGATGATAAAGCGATCCTGCTAACAATGCGAAGCACGTCACGCTCCCCGCATATGTTTCCCGGTAAAGACTATTGTTGCGCAAGCTGCCGCGGCGACGGCAGCTTGCGACGTGGGGAGTGATCACACTAGCCAGTCATATAAATAAGAACCAGCCCGGCAACTGATTTTAGTGTTGATGTAGCACCGCTATGGGTTGGCAACGCATAGTTAGGACTCCCGAGTAGCAGCATGAATACGAGGAGCGGCCAAGAGGAAAGGAAACGCTATACGACCACCGGTGGTGTGCTGCCAAAATTGAGGAACCAAGAGATTCAGCGCAAGCACCAAGCCAGGGAGCACTCGATTGTTCTGGCTCAAGAGGCTTTAATGTTGGCGACCTTAAGGTGACCTTAAGGCGACTTCAATGTTGACATTGCGAAACCCGACAACAGGGACTGGTTCCTGTCGTTTGGCAGGGACCACTTCGGGCTCGCACGCTACAACGGCCCCAGTCAACCAATCACGCGGTACAGATCGTGTTTGGATGTGGTCTTGGAAAGTTATACAATATGTATTGCGTACCATGCAGTGCAAAACAGCAGAAAGCTTCATAGCAATACGTTCTCTGCCTGTTCACTTCTGTCATTAACTCCTTGAAAACTTTTTATTTGCTTAAAACGTCTCAAGGATAACACTGACAGTATTACATACACTCCATATCTATAAAACGTTGACTCACCATACCGGCCCTGCGAAAGTGGATGTCCAGCAAAGCTCTAAAACCACCACTACAGCTGCTGAGGTGATTTTGCAATTCTTCATTGCTCAATTCCTCCTCCGGCGCATTATTCGGCCACAGGAGAATGCGGACTTCCGCTGTGCTGGAATGTCATGGCAATACCACCAACATTCACATCAAGCTCACATCAAGCTTGATGTGAATAAAATGAGGCTTTATACCTTGAAAAGGGAGCGCTGGAGATTTACAAAGGTCCTGAAAGTGCAACAAACGTTGTTGCACCTCGTGTGCAGTGTCGTGGCAACATCGTGTTTTGTGCTGGCTGCTACTTGATGTATTCGTTAAGAAACAACCTACAGCGGTGCAGAAAAGAAAAAAATATATTTGAGAATATTTAAAGGTAGAGATGTTGCTAATAGTCACGAAACATTATTTCCAATGTGTAACACCATCTTACTTGAGAGAGCCATGGAAATGCGCGTTGGTCATAACACGACCCGGCCAGATGAAAAATGGACGGCTAGAAGTATATGTACTCTCCATTTCTGTGGTGTTTCTCGGTAAGTAGAACCCCAAAAAACAGACATCCCAAGTTCTGTAGTTTCAGCGCGGCCACTCACAAGATTTCGGCTCTACGCGAATTCGTTCTAACACAGCGATATATAAAAACTCGCATTTTCTCCAACCTTCGGAGAAAAAACGCTGACACCTGTGCCCCCCCCCCCCCCCCCCCGAACTACAAACCACTACGCCGACATTGCAAATACAGGTACCGAGGCCCTTAGTCATTCAATTATGATTATTTCCCATCCGATTCATGACCAATTTCCCACTGTTAAGGTTCGCAACGAAGCACTCACGACAAAAACAGCAGCAGCTGCTGCTTCACAGGCGTCAAAAACTAAGAGCAAGGGTGCGCGAATATTAAAGTTTTGAATAACCAATCGCATATTGTCCTACTCGATTACGCGTGTCTTCAAATCAGTCACTACGTATTAGAATGAAATTATCGGGTTTTACGTGCCAGAAACACGATCTGATTATGAGGCACGCCGTAGTGGGGGACTCCGGAACAATTTGGATCACCCGTGGTTCTTTAACGTGCACCTAAATCTAAGTACACGGGTGTTTTCGCATTTCACCCCCATCGAAATGCGGCCGCCATGGACGGGATTTTATCCCGCGACCTCGTGCTCCAGCAGCCCAACACCATAGCCACTAAGAAACTACGGCGGGTGTCACTACGTATTCGCAAATTCGAATAGTTCTTGAACACTTCATATCGTCAACTTTACACAATCAAAAATAAACTGAAATAAATATGAACCGATAACCATGGTGGCCATAATACACGAGAACCGACGTGGCACAGGCTCTGTATGTCCAAAATAGGGCTGAGCTACCCAGCCACTGGTGGATTGATTTATGCTGGAGGTGGGCTAATATCGTCTTTCTCGAATACGAATCGAATATGAATAGTAAGTATCAAAAATCTAATCAAATATTCAATAGTAAAACACAGACAAATATATTTAAACCGGCAATATTTATTTTGGTATAATTAGGTAGCACACCTATACTGGATAGTGAAATATAGACAGCCAACTATCACGGACAATTAGGATCAGTGCAAGCACACAAATGCACTATAATTCCCACTAAAACGACTGCACAAATAGCCTCTCGACATCTTCAGAGCCTGGTTGCAAACAATATTTCCAATAATGACAGGCTGATGTATGATTAGCTTTCCAAAAAGGAAAAATAAATGGTTGTCGAAGAAATTTCAAAGTTCTGAAAAAAAGAAAAGAAAAAGCTGCTGAAGTACTTGTGTGCCGTACATACAATAAAGGGCCTGTTACAAGAAATACATTACTGGTTGTAGCACAAAAGATAAAAATTGCTGCATGACTAGACTGCAAGAACCTGTGGTTTCTTTCATTACCGTAGCAAGACTTTTCCGGCGCAGTGCTTTGTAGTTTAATATGAACTTTTATTTATTACGTATCTCCTTCAGTCACAAATTCTGACTGACTGTCGATAAATGTGTGAACTTTGCATAATTCTACGCCAAGCTGCTGGAGACTCCATTGAAAGCAAGTCCAGTTCCTAAAATGACTCTGAATTTTATAGAGAATCAGAATAATTACAGAGTAATTAAACATCTACGGATTGCACAGTCAGTCATGCTATGTTTATTAAAAAAAGTGAATCACCCGCTCAAATTATACACGGAAGTTAGTTATTAGCTGCAAGAATTAGTAGCTTAGCTGCAAGAATTAGTATTAGCTGCAAGGGGGGGGGGGGGGTATAAAGGGAAAAAAATATTTTCTAGTCGCTATGAGACACCCCACGTCAAACGTGCCGTGAAACACGATAGCGCCTTCACCAAAGTGGTCGTCCGTAGCTACACATTTTCCTCAGAAGTGGAAGTACTCTAGGCAAGCAGAATGTTAAATTTACCGTAAGCCTAAAGCTTGAGATCTATTCTCCGCCACCATAGCACAGAAATGGCAAAAATAAGTCGCGCACAGAGCTGTGTACGCCGTGACTGAAGGAGTAGGTGTAGTACAAGTATATGAGCCTATAAGTTGTTGGTGTACGGGTGGTCTCAAACTCAAGGGCTGTAAGGAAAAGACGTCCTGTTACGACAAACAGGTAAAATATAAGTTATCGCAGTTGCACGTAAATAACCCTACCACCTTTCTTCCTGGCTTCTCCACAAGAAAAGTAGAAAATTACCTATCAAGAAACGGGTCAGGCAAGGAGACAATCTCTCCAGTGCTATTCACCGCATGCTTAGAAGAGGTATTCAAGCCATTAGTCTGGGAAGGCTTAGGATTGAGGATCAACGGCGAATTTCTCAGCAACCTTCAACTTTGCAGATGACATTGTCCGGTTCAGCAACACTGGTGAATTGCAACAAATGATCGAGGACCTTAACTGAGAAACTGCAATAGTGGGGTTGAAAATTATTCTGCAAAAGACAAACGTAATGTTCACTAGCCTGGCAAGCAAATAAGGATTAATGATCGCCATTCAGCCTCTAGAGTCTGTACAAGAGTACGTTCATCTAGGTCAATTACTCAAAGATGACCCTGACCATGAGAACAAAAATGCGTTGGAACAAAAATGCGTTGAAACGCATACGGCAGGCAATACCAAATCCTGACTGGGGACTTACCACTGTCGTTGAAATTAAACGTGTACAATCATTGCATTCTACCGGTGCTAACATATGGGGCAGAAACTTCGAGGTTAACAAAGAAGCTTGAGAACAAGTTGAGGACAACGCAAAGGGTGATGGAAAGAAACTTTTTGCCGTAACCTTAAGAGACAGGAAGATGGCGGTGTGGATCCAAGAGCAAACGGGGATAGCCCATATTCTAGTTGACAGTAAGAGAAAAAGATGAACCTGGACAGGCCATGTATCACGTGTAGCAGATAACCGGTGGACCATTAGAGTTACAGAGTGGGTGCCAAGGACAGGGAAGCGCAGTCAAGGACGGCAGAAAATTAGGTGGGGTGATGAAATTAGGAAATTTGCAGGCGCAAGTTGGAATCAGCTAGCGCAAGAAAGGGGTAATTGGAGATCGGTTGGAGAGGCCTTCGTCCGGCCAGTGAACATGAAAATAAGCTGCTGCTGCTACTAGTGCTGATGGTGATGATTAACCCTACCACAAAAATAATGCGAGAGGGCTTTCCATCTTTCAGAAAGAGAAAAAAAGTATAATACGATTGTACATCTCACAAGCCTAAATATAACGTGAGGGGCGTTCTGAGGCTGGAAATTCCGAAAAGGAAGTTGTGGCATGTTCGTGCAAATACGGTATTGCACGCAATAAACAAAGTCGTACGTACATATACAAAAGTGAGCGTATTTCCATGCATAAACAGTAAGACGCACACTACTACGGATTACATAATCTACATAAGAATACCTAATCAAGTTTATATGTAGATATTGCAAAGAAGCAAGCAACTGAAACCTAAATGAGCTAATTACAGAATGTGTCATCGTGGTGAATTTAATCTGAGCAGAAATTCTGCATAATTCCTTCAGTTATGCAAAGGAGACTTTGTATGAGAAAAAAAATGGCTAACTTCTCGACTACCTCATTTTGTTTCTACCTTCACTGCTGAAGTTTATGCTATATGGACGGTAGTGAAATAATTATTGCCGTTAAGCACAACAATGCAGTCACATATACTGATTCGTTAGGTGCACTAATAGCTCTAAATTTTAAATTTGAGTGTTAACCCTTGCTTGGCGATATATTAAACATGCCGGTTTCCCACAAAGACCGGAGATCAATCCTTTCTGCCGGGTCTCAAGCCGTGTAGGGATACCAGGAAATGAAAAGGCAGATGAATGTGTATCCATATGGCAGCACACGGGGACTTAACGAATACAACAATAACATTTAAAATAGAATTTCAGTGGTGCAGAAGGCATTGGCGTCAAAATGAAAACACGAATGGGACTCTTGCACAAGAGACAACCCACACCTAACTAAACCCGTGCTTGGCGAGTGGAAGTCGTGTTATCACCATGAACGGTTCATTGCAGTAATCTAATGTCGAATTCGAATTGCGAACAGAGACCTCACACACAATGTTTTACTTAGAAAGGAAAAACAACGATCATGTGAGAAGTGCCACGAACCGTTAACAGTAATGCCCATTTTAACGACACGTACAGTGATTTGATATACACAGACAAATACGTTTGCACAGATTATATCAACTACAGATACCTTAACATCCCTCTTTCATTTTAGGAAACGATCCGCTTGTGCCATAGACTGCTGTGCTCAGCTTTTTAGATGAAACAAGTTTTTTACATTAACTGAACAGCAAGGCACGTTTTTCTGCTTTTACATTTCATGTCATAACACCTTGTGTCTGGGACGGCATTTCTGAAGTGGCTTTTGGTCCAAAAAACAGATTTAACTAAGTAACAAATTTTTATGAGCAGCTAATTTTGTAGAAACGGCGCGTGGAAACCGACTTGGTTTAATCTAGTGGAAGCTTTACTTAAGTTGAATATACAAAGTGGCAGTACGTTGTGTGCATAGCTGTTGTATAAATTATCGGGCATTAGAAGCCGTTAGTATCTCCAAGCAAGAAAATTTCGGCATCAACGTATGTGCCTTCTTGCAACATAGCTAGCAGACAAGCATGAGCCCTTTCCAACAGTACTTACCACTAGTGACTGCATGTATTATTTTGAAAACTGTAAGTGGCAGTAGCTCTATGGATATATAGAAATGGCTCGGTTCCAAGGTCCCAAACACATCAACGTATACTGATGCCTCCATCGCGAGCCCAAGCGAAATTGATACCGTGAACCGCTGGTTATGCACAAGCAATCCAAGTGGGCATTTTTATTACTACAAACTGTTGACACGAACAGAAAATTTGTTATCACACATAAAATCATAACACAAATTAATTGTTCAATAGTTCAAATGCTAAAATAAATGGGTTTTGAGCAAACCCCACGGGTTAGAGCCGAACCACCCTTTCACAAATACCTTTGTCGGCTCAGCGTCTTTAGTTTATTCTGACGCATAAATCAACGAACATTTGTTCCTAACAAATTGCGGACGTCGAGAAGCTACAGCATGATCTGAGCATATTGCGTAAAAAGAGTTCGAAGCGAACAAAATATTTCCATTTCTTTTTAGATAAGCACACTCATGCTTTGGGATAGTCTTGGCAGCGATGATCCTGAAGTTTCTGACGATCACTTGCTGAGATTGGAGGAGCTGCTCCTAGATCCTCGATGTGACCGAGCACGCTGACCGCTGTGCAGGCCGGCGATCAGATTCTGCGCCACATTCTGTTCCCGCCTGATCCGCTGCTGCACTGACTGAGGCACGTCCGGTATGAGAGCGGCCACGAGCCCCGTTATGAAAAAGACCACATGCTGCACATGTGCAAGAATAATACGGAAAAAACAATCTCAGGGGTCAAGTGTGACAGCGGAGATTTATGTTAGGTGCTCCGATTTGAACGAATCATGTATCCTACGTTGACCTGGTCACTAAGGTCATGGTACCCAACCGAGCGGAAAGTAGTTGCGCAGTTTATCAGCAAGTTAACATTAAACATCAGCGTCCGCACTTGGGTTGCCTGACCGGAGCAGGTCATACCCCGGAATTTTCAAAATTGCCCCTTCGGGAATCTGCTTGAACTTCGTCGCAGTGCACTAGCTTAACTTAATATAGGGCAGCATGTTCAAAAGATATATATTTTATAAGGCCCTACAAGTTACAAGACGTTTCAAATAGCAACGTCGAGAGGGAACTTCCTTTTATTAAACGTGCACATTTACGGTGCTTGGCAATTTCTGCTGCGTTAACCGCACTAAGTATCGAAACGGTGTCGGTAATGGATGTGATATTAGGACACAGTACCCTCTCGACGATGCTAATAAAAACTTGCTGAAAGATTAAGTTTTTATTGGCAACTTGGTGTGCGTGCGTGTGTGTGCGTGTGCGTGTCTGTGTGCGTGTGCGTGTGCGTGTGCGTGTGTGTGCGTGCGTGCGTGTGCGTGCGTGCGTGTGCGTGCGTGCGTGTGCGTGCGTGCGTGTGCGTGCGTGCTTAAATGCCGCCCATTCAGTTACGCTCATGTATTACGGTAAAGTTCAACACATCGTGTAAGGCGCAATGTCCAAGATTCCTGGACATGGATATTTGTGTCGTATCCAGTACGACGTAATAATATGCAGTGTCGGTGCGGGCACGTTGTGATGGTGTGACAAATCATAATGCACTAAAATATTCTTGAGCTACAAGACTAAGGGAAACGATCTAGCGGCTCGATATTTTGTTAGTTACAGCTACGTTCAAACAAACAGGCAATAAAATAAAGAAAACCACGTATAAATCCACTGTTCTTTTAATAGAAAGGTATACAGTAATTTTCATTGAAGTAAAGCACAAATATTTTGCTAGAAAAATGAAATTCACATACTTTTCTTGGGACGTTTATGTTACTTTGCACACGTTTATGGCAGCAGATAAGTGCAATACGCAGTCGGCGGTCACTACAACGTAAGTTCTGTGCACTGTCTTAAAATATAGACCTGCACGATGTCGAAGGGGCCTGGCCTGAACCTGCCGGAAAAACTCAGTGTACATGGCTTAAAAATGTATGTGTTTAGTTGGTGTATCCAAGGACATCACAACTGCAGTAACAATAAAGCATTGCAGAAACATTCAGCCAGAACTCATCTCACGATGATAGTCGGCGGTAACGCGATTAGCATACACGGTATGTTGTAAACGCCAATAATTATACTGACTTGTCATCGAAAGTGGCGGTTCCACCCGGAAGTGAAGCACTGACAGCAATAACAAGGTTTTTCGTGGCACTCAAGATCCTCGCACGGCGTTCTAACCATACGCGAAGTTGGCATGGCGCGAGGCAGCATGCGAGACAACTGCTGCACAGCGGCAATAACAGTGTGCTAACAGACAGAAGGCGTGTCACAACGCTGTCGCCATGAGGAGCGTCGGCAACAGCTGCACCGGAGTCATCCCTCAATGGTGCATAGGATGCGACCGATAGAGAGCCGCGAAAAAGTGTCGGCGTTTGGTCAGCGCTAGATTAAGCGTGACGTTTGCTGTCCTTTCCACGCATACCAGTGTGGATGCATCACGGTGTGTTAAGCATACAGGAGCTCAGCAGGAGTGCTAATGTTTGCACGCACAATGCTCACGCCAGCAGTGGACGCCAGAACGCGGTCCTGGTTCTGGCAGAGGTGATTAAGCGGAGCGTAAGTGTGATCACTCTTGTTACACATGTGCGGAACAAATCGATCACCAGCTAGCGCGTTATACCCTGCGTGCGGGTATCTATAACCCCCTAACTCTGGAAATAGAGCGGATTGTCACCAAAAAAACAACATAATTTTCCTGCAGCCAGCCATAAGAACTACAGCCACCGGTATCCCTTGCGTCAGCGGTGGCACAGCAGAACTCGTTTTGAGGTCGGTCTATTACTTGGCCAACTGGAATTTGGAATCCTATAGCTTGAACTGAGTTATGAGGACACATCGCAGTCACCTTCAGGCTTTTCACCTGTCTACGTTGTCAATTTTGCGACAGCAATGCTCGTGACCTACCGGTGTAAACTGTGCCCTTAAAAAATACCAGCTTTGAACTTGGCTTAGCTTGGCTTCGAAGCTTTTGCAGCTGAACGCACTCCACATCTATATGTTAGGCCAGCCTCTCTATATACCCTTGTAATCCAACAGGCGCGGGGTGCATGCGCGTTGATGCAGTTAAAAAATGGTTAACAGTGGTTAAGTCCGACTGCGGGGGTGCGAACGCGCTTTTAGTCTGCAAATTACTATCGCAATAAAATGGTTCCTCTCAATACTTCTTACAGCAAGAAAAAGCTTAAAATTATATCATGTGCGAAAGCATCTGAACGTTCAAGCGCGTGTATCGTAACTTCGGGGTGACAATAAGCAGGTGGAAAATGCGCTGCCACACAAACACTGCCGAGGCCCCGACGCAGCACATCCCATGTATAAATTTGGGGCTAACGAAAAACATTGTGAATGCTGTTAAGGTGGAAGCCATTTATGGGTACCGCAGCGGTCATGAGTCAATAGTCAATGTGGTGCAATACATACAAGCATTAAAATGTCGCAATTCCAATAAAATAATCCTATCGAGAGCAATAAAATGGTGCGATCGCAAAAGCGCTAACAGTTAGATCGCATCAGTAGTTCTTTGTATTGTATATTTTTTTTCTTTAGCAATAACAAGGTTTGTTTTTGTAGAAACTAAAAAGGAACAATCTTTACAACGAAAAATTCATTAGAATAGCTTCCCTGATTCCCTCCTGGGCTTGACCAAGGAGGGCATCAGGCGCTGGCCCGTACAGTGCTCTAGCTGATACTCCACGTCGCGTACTCGGCTGGCTCTTCAAGTTAAACCAAAAAAAATGTCACAGTTTCGCCCTAAGGGCGAAGCAATGAATGCGATAGCAACACAGCAATGTCATACGAAGTAAGGTGAGCGGTCCTTGGTAGCAATATGAATTGTAGTAAACATGAGCTGATTAAGTAAGCAGGTGTGCTGCGGCGTAAGTAGACCGACATGAAGAGAGACTCGATCACCACGAGAAGGCGCGTGTGAAACGGTGGTGTTGATGAGAAGCGCTTACCGTGGGCAGCGCGTGCGAAGGGACACACCTGTAGTGCTGCACTGCCGATCTGGGCAGCATTGCATGTGTAGCGTGCGTTGGAAAATGTGGCCCGACTATTACTAACTGAATGAACAAGCGTGGTGTGAGCGCGCACAAACAAACATGAATAGATCACACTGAATGACTGCAGCCAACGACTGTCAAAACGCTGGCAGCGAGCGCATACGCCGCGCAGCGGGCGAAGGTACGTGCGGTCTATCGCTTCAACGGAAACTGAGCGGCGAATGCACGGCGCATAAAGGTCAGAGCCGTGTGTAGATAAGAGACGGTGCGGTCGAACGAACGACGAGCGCGGTTGTTGGCAGCGTAGAAGTGCGCCCCCCCCCCCCCGCTCCCTCCGGCGCTGGCTGTCCGCTTCCTTGCTTGCGCGTGGGAGATTGAGTGCGTTCGCTCTCCGTGATAGCGCGCGTCCCCGCACGCTTCCGCTGGGGCATACGGCGCGCGGCGCAGATTTTATCTATACGGAACCTCACGGCGACGGCGACGGCAGAAATCCGGTTGAAGTGTCACATATAATTGCTATCGCAATAATAACAACTGTTTGCTTTTCTTTCTTACCATTGAATCACAGATGGCGTGACCGTTTAACAAAGCACAGTTTTGGCCAAGCTTGAATTGCAAGTCAGTGGCAAGTTTTACACAGAATTGGCAATATTACGCAGACATATTTGGAACGCACTCGGTCTGTTTTCGTCCCCGTGATTTCAGTTTAATTATGCGCTGGAACGTTGCCATGACACTGCAGTACGCCATCAGCACAGCTCCTGCATTCAGGAACTGCATAATAAAAGGCATTGTTATGTAACCAGTTTTGCCTGAAGGCGTCGTAAACGCGCTTACCGTATTTTTAAAGGGCACAGTTCACACCGGGGGTCACGCGCATTGCTATCGCAAAATTGGCAACCTATAGATAGGGGAGAAGCCTGAAGGTGACTGCGATGTGTCCTCACAACGCAGTTCAAGCGGTAGGATTCGATATTCCACGTGGCCAAGAAATAGACCAATCTCAAAACGAGTTATGCCATGCCACCGCTGCCGCAAGGGATACCGTATGGTGGCTGTTGTCCTTGTGGCAGGCTGCAAGAAATTATTTTCTTTTTGTGTGTGTGTGACAATCCGCTCTATTTCCGTGGTTATAGGCAAGTATCATTGAAGAGTGAATATACAATAGCCACGTGGTTAGGCGAGACCCATACCCTCCTACCTGCTCTAATAATTCGTTGGGGAGATCCACTAATGTCATTCGCCTCGGCATTCCCGTCAATGATACCTTGAACAGAAGTAAAGCGAAAAAAAATCACCGCCCAAGAACTCTGTACAGATCGTTAACCAGCGAAGCTGAAACGTGCGGCCCTGGTGTTTAGCTGTGTGTTAATCCCGACCCTGTATTGAAGCGTTTCTCAATTATTGGTTACATGTTTGTGTTTCTAGTGGAACGCAAACGCCAATGGTGGGTGGATGCTGCTAACTGCTGCTAACGACGACGCCGAGCTAACTCGAGATATCGAACGCATGCGACAGCGGCGAGCCGAGGAGGCGGCGTTGCGGGCAGAGCAGCGTCAACATGGCAATGACGGGAACGCGTTCGCCGGGGCCAACGCCCGCTATCGGCGGGAGTTTCTCGAGCGGCACTTTGGCATGGCTACGACGGGATGAACGACGTCACTAACGGCGCAGCCAATGGCAGGCATGCTTGGGTGCGACGTTGAGAACGACGTAACTGACGGCGCTGCTAATGGAGACCTTTATCGAAACATGTGGCGAACGGTTTTTCCTTTCGCCTAGCCATATACAGCTTTCACTATAAAAAGAAGTTCGTATACATACGTCTTGGAGCCGGTAGGACTGGTTGCGCTCTGAAAGGGTTGAGATCGGCCTACTCGGCTTTTTTTTTTTTTTTTTTTTGTCTGCGTAACACCTTATTTGCGCACTTTTGCTCATGGGCGTGTGCTTACCTCAAAAACAACGACAAAGATGAGCCTGGCGGCGAATATGTGCCAGTAGGTGACAGTGAGCTGGTATTCGTTTTCCGAACCGGGAGGCTCTCGGTATCCCCGGTACCTGAGCAACGAAAGCAAAAAGATTTTTTATGGCAAAATGTACGCAGCATTGCTTGTATTTCTATGATTGAGCACACTGCTTAGGAAACACGAATATCTGTGAGTGTTCTTGTTTTTTATTATCATTATTCTTTGTCATGACGGCAAAGCTTAGAGGGGCGGGGCTTCTGTACAGTTATTACAGCGCCATGTGGAGTGGGCTAGCGTGGCGTAGCTTTCGGTTTGTGTTGAAAACTGAACTGCTTTCTACGTCGCCTCCTAGACTGCGTGAGCTGGCAGGTTTTGCTCTCACCGTCACAATTGGCGTGCTCTCCAGCAAAAAACAAAAACAAAAGTCGCAGCTTCGCCTGAAAGGCGAAGCATCGATTGCGATAGCAATTTAGTAGACAGCCATACAAAGTAAGAACAGTAGATTTGTCGGCCGTATGAACTTGTAAACGTTCGCTCACTAATTTACCAAGCATGGTGTCACGCGCGCACAAGTAAACATGAACACATCTAGATCGATGGCCGAGGATATTCACTGTCAAAACGCTGGAGTGAGGAAGCGCGGGTACGAGCGAATTGATCGTGCTGCGTCTCGCATAAACGCGAACTAAGCCACGATAACACAGCTCACAGCGGACTCTGTCCGCGACGCAGATGGCTTTTAAAATACAGCGGCCCCCGCGCAAGTGGGGGAGAGGGGGCGCTGTATTTTGAAAGCCATCTGCGTCGGGGATACAGTCCACTGGCGCTGAGCCGTGCTCCCTCAAGGGCTGCAGAAGATAGCGCCAACCTTTCCTTTTCCAAACGAACCACTTAGTAGTACAGTCCACCGTGAGCTGTGTTTTCGCGGCCGCTCGGAGTATATCGCGCCCCCACCCCCTCCCTACCCTCCCCCCGGAGCATTGCGCGCGACTAAAAACGGCGCGCTTCCTTCCCGCTTCCCTCCCTAGCGTGCGCGAGATTGAGCCGCGATCGCTGGCTCACCCTCGCACGCTTTCACTCGCACATACAGAATACGGCGCAGCCAAGGATCGTGTGGTTTGAACACAATTATATATATATATATATATATATATATATATATATATATATATATATATATATATATTAGAACGAAAAGATATCGTCAAAACTTGGAAAGTCTGGAAAGAAATTATTATTAGAGAATTAGGACGAGGTAACTAGATGATGACATTTAATTTATCGCTGTTGGACGTTATACGGAACCTCACGGCGACGCAGAAATGCGCCTGGACTGTCCATATATTAGTTATCACAAAAAAACTGAAAAATGGTAGGGAAAATCAACCTGTTTGGCTCTGTTTCGAGCGCATGGCTCGCAGAGAGAGTCAAAGAAAACGGAAAAGGCGCTCGGACTTCTCAGAGCGCGCATGCCCTCATCCGCCTGAGCGTTTGAGCAAACGGCGGCGCTGCATCTGTCCGCGTCAATTTGAATTTTCATTCGACTGCGCCAGGCACATCAACGCTTGTTGCTGCGGTGTCTGCCTGTGCCGTGGTGTCCGTATATTCGTCTCTTCTTTCTGGCATCACACGTCAACTACACCGAGCGCTAATTTTTAGCAAAGATGTTTTCTGCCCATAGCTCACGATTACGTGAGCGCTTTTCGTAGCGCGAACCGGCTGCATGTAGTGTAGGCGACACGGGCATAGTGTCGTTTTGTCATTTACCTGCTTTGAAAACGCGATCTTGTTCTCGCTTCTACTATATGAAATGTTTTACGGAAAGCGATCGCTCACGCTTGTTGATTTTACAGTTATAGTTGATGTCCGTAAAAAGGTCACAGGCCTGCGCGGCACACGCAGCACAGTCACAGCGTAAGCTCGTAGAGCGGCTCGAAAGTAGCTCCAATTTCGGCGCCACGCACACCAGGGTCTTCGCGACAAAGTCTTCGCGCCTCGTTTTGACGAGAACGATCTGAACTGTCCGCCCGGCGTCGACGGCGAGCTGCGGCTTGTCATGCTCTGTGCACAGCAGTCTGCTGAGCCCGACGATGCCTGGCTGTAGCCATGCACGTAGCTCTACGATTCGCTTGTTCAGCAGCGGTTCATACCTTGCGAGGAGACGCCACCACGTCTACCGAAGAGGTATCCAGAATATGTGGCGCACATCTCACATCGGAATCGCGTTGATTGCGCACCTCGTCTGAATGGCATCTCGTCGTCTGCGCCTGCGCACGCTGCGTTTGCATTCGCCTTAACTAGATGGCGCCACCATACTGGCGGAGGCTCGGATCGTCTGCGCCTGCATTTATAGGGCTTTTTTCCGCTGCCCGGTAGCAAGCGCTTGCGCGGCTCAGTGGTACACCATCTAGCTCCCACTCAGCGGGCGCGGGTTCTATCCCTGCGGGAACCGGGTATTGTTTTCGCGTTTCCGGCGATAGCGGTTACGGTCCCCAACGGCTGGCGGCGGACACCATTGCGAACCAAAACGGCTATTGGAATTAGCCCATAAGAGCTTACGCTGTAAAAGAAAATACACCAATCTTTACCTGGATACTGAGCAGCCACTAAGCGGCTTGTGTATGTTAAGCAGTGTACTGCGGGTAGGTCTCCTTTCGTGGCGCTCGATCGGGCCGCCATAAACGCTGCACTGTCTGTGTAGTGAAATTCTCGGGACACGCTTTACGTATATACCTCGAAATTTTGTTAGCGCGATTAAGTTTCAAAAAGAGACGTATAGTTGATTAACTGCTAGCGTACTCGGATGAAAAGCCGTGTTCGCGTGGTATGCGTCAGCAGTGTGTATGCTGCCGTTTTCGTAAGGCAAAAGTACCAGTATTTATGAGGCTTCTGGCAACCAGTCTAAACATATGCAACCGCAAGAGCTTTCAGAGCATGAAACCTGCGATAAGCTCAGTCACTTGCAGCGCCACAACTTAGCCGAAAAAATTAGGGAACAATAAATTAGCCACTCGGGGAAGCACCCTTTACACGTTTCAAACTGAAGGCACTGGGTTCGACGATAGTTTGAATATCTTTTTTTTTTTTCAGCCTCTTTTATGAACTATTTCTTTCCGGACTCTTTTATAAACACAACTATCTAAGACGCTCTGGAATGGCATGCACCACCACGAAATATATACAACGCTATGCATTCACTTCCATGCAAAGTACGACACGCAAAGACACATTTTACGATGCGAAGTGTTAATTAGTGAAAGCGCACCTCTTATTTTTTTCGGCCACCTCCGTAATATGCAAACTACAGGCTCAAAATCGGATCGCGCCGCAGTCATACAAAGCCGCTCAGCCACGCCAAACCACCACCCGCAGCTGTCGAAGGCACTAGTCCAAGGCAGTCGAATTAAGGTATGCATTTCACTATAGTCCAAAGTACATGGGCACATATCTGAGTTTGAATTCGTGTTTCACATAAATGGAATCTACGGTCATCCAAAGGAGCATCGCGTACATTTGCTACACCGAAACAACATCAGCAATTACATCTCACATCGTTTCAATCCCGGCTTATGAGTAGCCTCCAACCAGGGGCCTGGGTTCTGCGGGCTATACGACCCACCTGCACTCTCGGACGACGATACCGTCCAGCGTGGCATTGTCGGGGCGCGTGTCGTTGTCGAAGTCGCTGGTGTCGAAGTACGAGAGGCTGAAGTTGACGAATCCACGCATGCTGAAATCACTGCTGTACGCGACGCGGTATACCAGCCGGGGAATGAAATCGCTGGTGTACGCGATCTGGAAAGCCTGCACGCGCACGTCGAGTTTTGTAGTCCCACCATGAATAGTTGCTTGATTAAAGAAACACTAAAGACTATAGCACTGAATCGGTTGAAACTGGTGAAGTATACATATAGGAACACTCATTTTCGCTCATTTGCCGGAACATGCCTGTTTCACAAGGAGCGATACGGCGCGGCGTTTTCTAAAAAGCAAAGGCGGGCTTCACAATACTGTTTCAAATGTATCGATCACAGCGATCTTCGCAACTGCGAGCACCTAATGAAAGAGTGAATTATTTTTGGCATATATAGGCTTATTCAGTGCACTTCGGTAAAGACGAAGTGAAGCATACTAGACACCGTTCTCGTGAAACTTTTTTTGTGTGTGTGTTTGAACTCATTGCTCTACGAACACAAAAAGTAATAAGTTTATTTTTATTTATTTTTGTCGCATTTCAGCGAAGTTGGCTGTTGACTCTTCACCTAGCTGGCATACGTATGAGCTTTTTTTTTTCAAATAAAGTTGATGTAGGTCTACACTCTTGTTATCTAATTTTGTCTCATTTTATTCGCGTTATCCCCAACTGGAAAACTTTCTATTTCAAACTTCGTGTATAAGTTTTTCCGAATTATTTGAATTGTTGAAATTCTGCTGTCACGGATTTTCTGACATTTTTATGTCTCCGGGCTTTTTTTTTTTTTCAAAACAAATTGCAACATAGTGAGGCAAGGTGATCATCATATTAGCTGAAAATCAATCGCGGAGTGCGAATATTCATGTGATACTTAGCGACAGTATTTTAAGGTTCCGTAAGAAAGAAAATCTGCACCGAAATAAAACATTCTAAATGCTTTTTCATAATGTTATATGCTCTAGCATCTCGCGTGGTAATGCAAGGAGTAAATTTCAAACGTAACCCACGTAATTTAAATTACAAAAATGGAATTAGTAAATCCATGCTGAACAATTTCTTCAGGTTGTTTTAAACACTGAGCATGCGCTAGCACCAAGTCTCATAAATGACTCAAGTTCTGATATAGGACATGTCTGGAACAGGTTCGGTTAACGGCCCAAGCTCTTATATGAAGTTTCACAAGATTAGCTTCTCACACATAGCTAAAGCTTAGTAGTGTTTTCTGTACACACCACTGCAACTTAACACTGTTTGTTTTGTTGTTGCATATGCTATGGGCGGCGCACTTACGTTACATATGACGGCGAAAATGGAAACTCCTTTCAGAATGACCTGCCATGCCCCTGCACCCAGGAAGAGAAAAAGAAAATACCGTTGGTCACATTGGACAAAACCGTTTCTGTGAAAGCAAAAACATAGGGTGAAATATGAAGCAAACCGTCATTGTGATGGTACGTGTTATACAGTGAGCTTAGCTGTTTCTCATTTTACGATCCTTTCAATTGACTGGACATTCAGTTCTTTGTCAAACCTTTAAATCTTACTTCTTCTAGAAGAAAGAATATATTCTGTATCCGGTTCGATATTCGAAGTTTATTTTTTTCAATTATTGCCATTTGATTTAGAAATTACTGTATGCGAATACCCCTTCAAGAAATTTATATTGACGTTGCACTTCGTGAACGTGGGTTAGGCGCGAGCGTATGGGTGCTAGCCCCTTTTTAACACGAAAGTGTTTTTATGCCGGGGTCCACCAAGACTTCACTGACGTATTTCCGTCACGGAAATACGTCATAGAACATAATACAAAGAAAGAAACCAGAAGAAAAAGTTCCACAAACATGCAAAATTTGGAAATCGAACCCACGACCTCTCGGTCCGCGACGATAGATCGCCGAGCGTTTAACCCATTGCGCCACAAACGCATTTGCAGAGAGCTACACAGACGCGCCTTATATATCTAACACTCCTCCGTGTACCCGCGCTCTTGCTCGGGGCGGTGCCGCCGCCTACGAGCAGAAAAGAGAAGTACTGCATTATGACACTAACGCGCACCGACAGTGAACGCTTCGGTGGTCTCAGCACTACGACGCATCGATGCCAGCATTCGAAGGGACGCTGGCATCAAGAAGCACTACCAACGCCACCTAGGTGGCGTTCACCGTACTCAGCACAGCGGAGCATGGCCTCCGACTCGGGTTAGGGCGAGCTGTATGGGTGTAGCCCTTTTTGTGCATTGCGCGCAGAATGTTTTGGAAATGTTTTGATGAGTGAACTGTTGCCGTTTTTTTTTTTCAAGGCTGGTTATTATCACACCCGCGTGGTCACAAGCCACCTAGCACGTTTTTCGACAGTATCCTAGGCACGCTTAGCCCGCGTCTTTTGCCGGTCTTCTTCAGCTGGTGCCCGGCACTTGCCGACAACTTTGGGGTCGGTCAACTCGCACTCGACCTGCCGCCGCTTGCGTTGCTGCTCTGTCCTACTGGCTCGGCGCTCGGCGCACGCCCTCTCGATCGCCAGACGAACCCGGTACATCCACAGCGCACACAGGGTCCGTAGTATCTGCCAGAAGAGGTGAACCCAGCGCGCCTCCGCCTGCCCTCCTCCTCCGTGACACTCCGCCTCCCTCCTCCTCCCTTCGTCAACCCCGCGCTCCTCCATACACCTTCCCCGGCGTGCGCTCCTCCTATACACCTCCAAGCTCCCTCCTCCTTCGGCGCTTGCTTCTCTCTCCCAGCTCGGCGGCCTCCGACTTAATCTGGCCGATTTCACAGGCGGGGCATGTACGCTTTCGCGTAAAAGTGCATTGAACGTTGCTCACCAATGTTTGGCACCCTCTCGGCAAGCGGCCTGCGCATCTGCGAGGTGTACTTGTAGGCGTCCAGGCGGATCTCCACGATGTTGTTGAGGAGCGCGAACAGCGGAGCCAGTGGGAATGCAGCCACGAACAGAGTCACGAAGCCGAACTGGATGGCTGCGAAAGGGTGGAAAGGACGAGTTTGAACATCTGCAAACTAAATAAATCAGTAGGTATCGCCATGACGTGAAGCGGAAGGATACGTCAGGACGACGCGTTAACTAAAAACCACTCACTTTATTGCTTGGAAAAATATAGCGCATGATGTGGTGCATACATGGCCACCCAGAAACAATTATGAATCGGCGTTTCTTTATATATATAGTCAATTGGGAGTTTACGCTGAACCCGCTAGAAAATATTATGAAAGAAATGCTCATAAGTCTAACAACAAAAATACTATTTTCAGCCGGTGGTCCGGCCTTCATTGGTGTGAACGGGAATACACAAGACGTTCGTTCCCAAAGGGTCGGAAAGTGAAAAGAGACGTGGAAAGCTCATGGGGCTCCAAACAAAGTCTAAGAAGGAAATATAAAAACAAAAATAAACAACTCAAACACTCGTTTTTGTTTTCACACGCTTCATAAATACCCTTCACGCACACGCTTTCATTTATACCGGAGGCATTGGTACTAAACTTATAGATAAGATAGGACTCGCGAATTTCCCGGTCATGGTGTGAGCGAAAGCTTCATTCCAATATTGTCGCTTATGAGTCATCGAAAGAGTTACCGGGAAGGTTTAGATGCTTGGATACCGGAAGGCTTAAAAGAGATTTTGTGTGTGACCTGTGGTTACTAAATTGTATCCTGAAAGGTGTCTCGGTCTGACCAATATACTGTGGTCTCAGTCACATCATGAATTCACATCATGCACAAAAGTTACGCTATTGCTTTATTTTTTTTTTCAAAGCTACGGACAGCATAGTGCAAACGTATTCATATGAGCAAAAACAGTAAACCAAACCGAAGGGATTACAAACAAAGACAATGATGTCCAGGAAAGCATACGGGAAACTTGCGGTGTTCTAATTAAAATGTAAAAGTAACAAGGAAAAGGATATGGAAGTGGGCGAAAGAACAGCTAGCCAACGGCGCGATGCTTTACCTACGATTGAGATTCTGCAACATCTGGATCTTCACATTAACCGGCATGGTTGTGGGTGTGGCTGGATAACACTGCCAGGGCTGGAGCTAATACGCATAGACAAAAAGGCAAGAAAGACGGGTAGACAGCCGTCGGCGTAGCTGAACTGGCACAGATCATCGCATGCGTAATGCGGAAGGTGTGAGTTGGACTCCCACCTACTTGGTCGACAGAAAACGCTGAGTTCTGGACCACAAAAATGTCCTTGCGCACTGTGCATTGATAGTGCGAGTTCTCGGCACGCATTTCCCAATAGTATGCTGGAATACCCTCCGTACGCGCCGGATGTAGTCCCCTGCAACTTTTCCTTTGTTCCCCATATGTACACTAGGGCTATAGGGCAGTACTTCAGCCATGTGATGACACGTTGCCTTTTCGTCCACTTTCACTACCGTTTCTCTAAATATTTATACATTTGCACTAATAGAACAATTACTCTCCCGCTTGCTTTCTTGGGCTTCATTTCCTGTTCGCTTCGTGTAGTTCTAACTAACGTAGTTGCCTCTTCTTTTAGCCTGCACTATTCACGTTTGTTTAGAAACGTGTGTATCCTGTGGTAGGTACCTGGTAGATGTATATATATATATATATATATATATATATATATATATATATATATATATATATATATACCAGGTATTAACTAAAATTCACTAATGAACTTGGTAATTACATTACAACACATATTGCAATTTACGCATTGCAACCGGTGAGCTTGCAAGAACCATCCACTTCAAATGAATTTCCGAGATGACACCAGTTTCGAGATATTATTTCCCAAAGTGTGGGACAAAATACATGGGCGTTCCAGTTACTTTTGTGCTTCAATGTATAAACTGCGTTTTGTTAAAAAAGTAAGTGGAACAACAGCACATTTTTACGGCGAGTTTGATGGCGCATATCTCCAAACTGGTGTCATTCTGGGAATTCATTCCAAGTGGATACGCCTGACAAGCTCGCCGGCTACAATTCGTTATCGCAATATCGGTTGTAGTGTAATTAACAAATAGGTAATTAGTCAATTCTTTTAATTAGTCGAACATGTGTTTCGATATCTTGTGCTACTAATCCGCCTCATCGGCTAACCAAGCTCAATGATAGAAATTATGCTACCTGCCACAGGCGATTTCTGAAAATTCCGTACAGCTTAATTTTGAACACCCGGTATATATATATATATATATATATATATATATATATATATATATATATATATATACGCAAGGCTAGCCCATGATCGCGAGCAATGATCTGCGCACCCATCTCGAGGTACTCGTCGAAGAGTGACAGCACGCGCCACTCGGCCAGCACGTAGTCTTCCTCCCAGCGGGCCAGCGGTCCACTGCGCACTCCACCACCGCGTCTTATGTGGTCCCGCTGCCACGAGCGCCACCGGTTGGTGAGCCGCCTGCGTAGGTGTCGCATGAAACGAGTCAACTAGCGATAAGTAGTAATCACCCGTGACAGAGTCCTCCTCGTCCAAAGATACAGCAACAGTCGAAAACCAGGGGCGCTATAACGTAAAATGATCCCAAACTGTTTTGATTCCAATTTGTGCAATCAGCCTCCACGATTGGTCAAAACATTTTCGGGCCACTCTCAACTTCGCCTGCTGTCACGCGACGTCACGAAAACCACGATAGCTCTCCATCTGATATAACGTGTACCCACTGATTATGCATGATTAAACCGCCCAAAACAAAAATGATCATTCCTGATTCGACGCCTTTTCATCATTAGCGCTCTGCTATTGGTCCAATGCTTTCTGGCTATGCCCACTTCGCCTGTCTGTCACGCGACCTCACAAACTCACCACGTCAAAGTGACGTGTACGCGAAAAAAAATGCATTAATATGCCGAACAAAACTGAGAATTTTTCTGAATAGCCACAGACTGCCCCGTCCGAAAGGAATAGAATATGGCTGCCCGCCGATCGCTCAGGCCCTCGCTACTCGCACCTGCCGGTGAGCACGTATTTATTTGCGCTTGATAAACCTTTTTGCGTGGCAGTAAAACGTTATCGAGTGCTTTCGGCACGTATACGACATCGCTCTGCCAACTCTTCCTTGCTGAGGCTCCGTTGTAGCGGCATTCTTATCCTACCGTTGCACGCCGCAGCGATTTTCGACCAGCCACCGCAAGCTAAGTAAGGCGAAGCGGACCAATCGGAGAAGCCGGCACCACCCTCTTCATGCGGTTATCTATTTTCACTGTACTGGCTCAGCCCCATCGAAACCCTCTCCACTAGAGCGTGCTCCTCGCCTCTTGTCAGCCAATTCACTTTAAAGAGGGATTTGCAGGTTTGGATAATCAATGAAGAAAGAACCTTGGCGGCAGAAATGCCGAAGGAAAAGATGTGCAAACTAGGCGAAAAGAGGCGGAAGTTCCAAGAAAAAGAAACAATTATGCAATGAAGAGTTGTAAGAGAAGGTACAGGCGCGGAAACTTACAGTTGTACAAACTCCTGGATGTTGTTGACGACCTGCTTGCCCACCATGACTATTGCCAGTTGGACGGACACTTCGTACAAGCAGACGCCTTCGCACTGAAAGAGACTGCCGCGATTAATTTTGCAACTGGTTACAGAATGCGTTATTAATTAGAGGGGCGAAGAGCCTAAGGCGTAGAAGAGAGCTCGTGGTCTGATAAATATTTAACTGCTCCGAGTGATAAGTGGGGCAGAAGGAAGCCAAGGTGGGGTCAGCTGCGACTTCGTCTTGTTTTCTTTATGTCCTTGTTTGCGTGTTAAGCTGGCAAACTTGTATCACTTACGATAGTTGCAAAATGTTCTTGTGTTGTTATAGTAGAATCAAAAAATAGGACAAAGTGACCGCTCGAAATTGGTGAATGCTTCCTTGCTGCTAAATTGTCGCATATCTGTACACGTGTACTTGCCTGATATCGTGATAGCGTTCCCTTGCTGTCATGCGGCCCATATCGCGATCACATCACCCTCACCCACTAATATGTATATAATCGCTGGCTTCAATGCTGGGTGTGCATTTTTGTCCTTTGTATTCCTTGGCTGTCATTCTGACACGTTAAGTTGCCTCCATGCAATAAAGCATGCTTCAAGTACAGTCTGCCTCTTCGTTCACGGAAGCCCCGGAACACGACATAAATCGCTAGCATATATGTCAATTTAGTGGCGTGTTAGAATCCAACAATCTGATTAATTAGCCAGAAGATATTTTCCACAAAAAATTTCCCACTAATTTTGCACAAAAAGGTGACTAAGCTGTACTTGAGGTTGTTAAAACAAACTTGAAGTTCACGCACTTTCCGGGTAAACGATAGAAGAAAACAACTATCTTCATACGATAGCGATCCTCCTGCGAGACTTCCGGTTATTGAATTTTGCAGGTGAGAGTAACGACCATGTTGACGAGGATGATGGCCAGGAGTACCAGAGCGTTAATTATGAAAGCTTAAAATACAGCACATTTCGGTAGCATTATTCATGGCAACGCTTACGTAGAAAAGCGACAAATTTAATTTCTTTACAGCAGCTACATGCCTAAAACGACGGCGCTGCACCTTCTTAACGCATCCCGAATCCAGAATAACAGTGTCAAAGATGGGACGACATTTAGAAAAACATAAACCGCCCTGACTAACAACTAGCTTTGTTACCTATCGACATGAATATTCACGTAGTAATGCGCCGCGTGCAACTACCGACCATCAAAAGGCACATCAGACAAGGACGGCAGAGTTCGGAAGAACGATTGCGGTCTGTCGTCCTTGTTGTACGGAATACCGGACACAAGTGGGGACGAATAACATGCGGCCGAGCGTGAATTAATGAAAATATATTTGGTGATTCTTGTACTTGCTCGCTGGACATTGCGATTTCTCAAGCAGATTATTTACGCCTCCTTCAAATGTCAAGGTGTCATAACCGATAATAATAAAGTTCCTTGGAATTAAAACACATAACCTCGACTTTTGTGTCAGTTAATGATTTATTACTCAGTGATGCACCAACCAGACGAACGCAGCATTTTACTGCAGTTGATTTCTAATCAACCCGTCCGAAGAGACACGCTCACCTGACCTGCCTCTCGTGCGTGCGTGCGTGCACGTGTGCGCGTGTGTGTGTGTGTGAGAGAGAGAGAGAGAGAGAGAGAACGTTGCCGTGAGAGTACCATCTCTGCTTGGTCTCAATGCATAATTGTACATCACCGAATTTATTTTCAAGCAATAGTTACTCCTAACTTGGGGTGGATTTGAATCAGGCGTGTTAATAAGCGCCGCGTAACTATTTCGTTGAATATTTAGACTCATGTGAGATCTTTACTTTGGCATTTTTTTTTTCGAGCGGCGTGCTTTTGACATAACATTGAGGTGTTGGTCAAATTTCAGAAGGGTTGATGTCCTTCACACTGCAATGAAATGTGCACACGAAAGAAAATTTGAGAGCGCAGTTTCGTATTCACATTCGGCATAGCGCCTGTTCTGCAGTGTTTCATTTTTGGGAGCCTTAGCCTTGCGGTTCTAGAACATTTTGCGTCAAGTTGCGATACGATTACGCAAACAATTACCTTAATGCAAGAACTGCTTGCTTTTGCTTTTGCTTTGCTTTGCTTCGCATTCCACTCCGACACGATACCACATAACTTTTCCTTTTCAGGTTCGTTCCTAAATATAGCAAGTTCGGTGGTTTCTGCCACGTCGCGATCAGGGGAGCCAGAATCCTTATTGCGGCGTCACAGACGCTTGTCGCTTTGTGACACCTTTACATGCATGCACTCTCAGATATTGTGCGAGAGCTCTATGCAAACATTATTCCGCTTATTATGAAACATTGCGAACAAGCCACACGCACCTTGTCCAAGCTGTACCCTAACAGGGTTCCTTGACGTCCTGGGCGCGTCGCGAGCCTGAATGACAAAGGACATATGCGCATTTAGTTAGACTTCATTGCTAGGCCCCATTCGGTAAGAACAGTGTGTCTATACTATACTGACTTTCTTTCATCTACATCGTTGCAGAACTCGGATTATAATAATGAAACACTTAATTAGAAGCGCGGCTAGCACTGACCTAGTTTCGTTGCATACCACGACCACACAAGTCTCACCGCGATCCTACATCTCCCTCCCTCCACCTCCCACCACAATGCTACACCACACCACGTGCATTATGACTATGTAGGATGCAAAAAATTTCCATTCACTTGCTTTGAATCACCACCGTCAAGAGGAACCTTGTTTTTTCTTCTTTTTTTTTTGTTCTATGCATCTCTGCGGCCATGAAATGCCTGTACTGATGTTCTGGGGCCGGTCAAGCTTTAACCGCTTCGTTTAGACCAGCTGACTGTCCAGCCTATGTAAGGTAAGTAAATTCGTTGATTGATTTATTGTGAGAGCAACTTTTTAAAAAAGTACCCTGTTTAATACGTGTGTTTGAGGTTGCTTTATTCGCTCAACCTCGGACCACAAGCAAATCTCGTCGCAATGCCTCGTCAGTAGAAAAAGCCACGAACGAATTAACGTGTCCTGTAATAGTTTATTCTTTGTAGCACGTACCTTCCTTTAAAGAATGCTATGTAGATAAGCGAAGAGTACGTATTGAGGAAAGTGAACAGGAACATCTTGAATGTGAAGCTGTCTTCGTATTCGTGTTGTGTCCTTGGACGTTCTGAAAGAAACAAGGAACAGCACGAATTTATATGGCTTGAAGAATTAATTGACCTGTCGTCTGCTGCTTTTTCTCCCTTCAGCGTGCACGCTAAAAACTAACATTTTTAGAGGCGCACATTTTGTCATTTTTTGAGTTAGCCAACGCTATTTGCCCTAAATAACGCTAATTTGCGCTGAATAACGCTAACACCGAGCCTGAAGTTCAGATCATTCGCAGTACAGTTTACAAGAGCATTGCACGAACATGTAATTGAGGCACCATGTGCCTTGTTACACCATGCACAATACGATGCCTGCTGCTGAAGTTAAATTTTTTATACTATCGCAAACTTTATTACCACCGATACCACCTTCAGACGTAACTTGAACATCAAATTTCGTGCGGCTGTTGCTGCTAAAGAGTGCTGCCTGCCAACGAAAATGTGCAAATGTGTACACTGCATCGCCATGAGTGGCGTTGGCTAAAACTCCCATTCAGTACACACGAATCCAGTACACATACTCAGACGAACAGGAGAGCTGAGAAAAAGACATCCACCACTGTAGCTCAATTGGCAGAGCATCGCACGCGTAACGCGGAAGATGTGAGTCCGGCTTCCACCGGTGGCAAGGTGTATTTTGGGGCCACTTTCTATTCCCTATTAATTGTTATTTGGAGAGCAATAACATGGACACTCTTTTCTGCCATCGCCCATCGCGGTGATGTTCCGTGTAAAGTTCAAGGGTGATAACATCGTCATCGCGCGCCGTATGCTATATGCGCGAGTGAAAGCGCGCAAAGCACCGGGGGAAGGGAGGCAGGGGGAGGAGTGTTCTACTTCTGCGGCTGCTGCGTGTGGCGCGGCCGCCCGTGCCCTATCTTGATCTGCGATGGGGACAGAGTGCGCCGAGTGCTGATAGCTCCGTGTGCGTTGTGTTTTCGCCGCTTAGTTCGCGATGAAGCGAGAGGCAGCACGAAGGTCGATTCGCTCGCTTCTGATGCTGCGCTTGCTCACTCCAGCGCTTTTGACAGCGAGTTTCCGCGGTCATCGAGTGAGATGCGTTCATGTTTGCCTGTGCGCGCGTGACACCATGCTTGTTCATTTAGCTAGTAAGCGAATCTTAATACGGCCGATAAAAGTTAATACGACCGATAAAACTACTATCCTTAGTTACTATAGCTGTCTGCTAAATTGCTACCGCAGTCAATGCTTCGCCTTTCGGGCGAAACTGTGACTTTTTATTTTCGTGTTTCAAATAAACCACAGTTAATTTCGGCTGTGCTTGTCTGGGTCATTCCTGCGTCTAGAGTGTGAATGAAAACCGAAACAAAGAATGTTCGCATCTTCATCTTTTACGAGGTACATCATGTAAAAGAGTAGCAGCAGAATCAATGACAACGGAATCATTAGGGACACGAAAACACTGTAACATGAACAATAACTGATAATGCTTGCCCAAAGGCAGTTAAAATATACGGACACGATTAAAGGATTTAGAAGAAAGGAGAAAGGAAACAAGCAATAAAATAACAGCAGCCGGAAATGTTTTCGAGGGACAACCTTTAGACTGCGAGGGCCATGCTGCTAGCCCTATTCATTTATTCAAGTAGTTTTGCACTTCAAGTTCTTCCAGCACATATTTTCTTTCATTGGACGCAGCCAAGCATCACCTACTTTACGTAAAATGGTAGGGAAGAAATAAAAGAAATGTAGACCTTGGGATAGCCTACCTATTTCAGTCAGTCGTGTGGCAAGCCTCTTGTACACCTGCGGAACAAAAACGCAATACGTTGCCATTGGGAAATGACTGCGGGCGACACAAAAATCCGGCGTAAATTCCTGGCTGAGAGCCTCATACCGTTGTGTTATACCACCAGAACCATTATCTTGGCTTTCGAACTAGGGGTAATTTGCACATGCGAGACGTGGCGCCAGACAAGCGAACACGCTCTCTAACAAGTTGAACGAGTTGCTTAGCTGAACGAAACGAGCAAATTTGCAAACGCCAGACAAAATATCAGTGCGTCCTCCTAGGTTTCTTGAATTTTTATAATTCTTGCGTCCCCAAACTATGATGATGATGATGATGATTTATTGGCATCCCCTTTGAAACGGGGCGGCGACAAATAGTCACCTAGCCTGCTCGATTTAATCAGGTATACTATACATGTTCTTTATCTAGCATTTTTGTATACCTCTCATTATTATTTTTCTTTTTGAAAAATTTACCTTGTGCCGCTGCCTATGATTTTAAGAGATCAGGTCGTATCCATATTTTCCCTGCTTTTTTTCCACCAGTACTCCAATCGTCTCTTGCTGATATCTACGGCTGATCTGTTTATGTTTCCTTCCACTTTGAAACCAAGCGCTTCTGGGAGTTGCACGTTACCTACGGTTCTCGCTGGGTGGATCCCGTCGCATTCCATCAGGATGTGCTGAGTGATTTCTGGATCTTTACTACAGCATGCACATGTCTCATCTAGTTCCGAATATTTGTTCCGATATGTTTTCGTCCTTAGGCAACCGGCTCGAGCCTCAAATAGCAAGGCACTGCCCTTTGTGTTATCGTACAGATTTTCCCTTCTAATTTCTCTCTTCTCATTCTTGTATATCTCCATTGTCCTTTTTGTTTCCATTCTTTTCATCCAATTCACGGTCTCTATTTCTCTCACTTTCTTTCTGATGACTCCTGGTTGTCTATTTGCAGTTTCGATTATCCTGTACTTGGTTGCCAACTTCCTTGACCTCTTCCTCCATTCTGTGTCTACGCTTTTCATGTAGAGATACTTGTGCACTTTAGCCGCCCATTTATTTTCATCCAGGTTCCTGAGCCTTTCTTCAAAACTAATTTTGCTCTGTGCTTCTCTGACTTCAAAAGAGGCCCAACCCATGTCACCCTGCACTGCCTCATTTGTGGTATTACCGTGGGCTCCCAAAGCCAACCAGCCTACTGATCTTTGGTTAACTTCCAAACCCGCCAATATATCCGATTTTAAGCATATAATGGCATTTGCGAATGTTAGCGCTGGTACCATTACTCCTTTCCAGATTCCACGCACCACCCCATACTTATTGTGGCCCCATAGTTCTCTGTGTTTCATTATTGCTGCATTCCGATTCCCCTTTATTTTCTTATTAACTAATTCCGGCCCTAGTGCGCCCTCTGGCGGCGGTCTTGAACAAAATTCTGCGCGTACATTTGAAGAAATTTGTAGCCTCTTCTTGATATACAGATCGATAAGCGCTCAATGGGAGTTACAAATGCTGACGCAATAAAATTGTCTGTGGAACCTGGACCTACTGAAGCCTCCAGTGCCATGTATAATGTCTTCTCTCAAGTTACTGTTGTACAATGGTTTTGGCAGAACTAAAGCCTAATGTGAAGTTTTTAAACGGAACCTATTTTGCAGTAAGCTTGTTACCACAATTGAACTTGTTCAGCATTACACACCGAGATTTATTATAACGACACCAGTAGTGTCACATCCATAAAAATCGCTGTCGAACTTCCTTCCCTTGCATCCCGACGCAAATATTCTGCAGGCTTAATGCATTTCACAAAATCTATTATCACAACCCACAGCGCCGCCTTGATCTAATTTATCCACCCTCATATTTCTTCAGGCTTCGATCATAGTAGTAAGGTCGGTATTGACACATGTATCGCATAGGCTTGCATGGACTCGATCATACGACAGAATGCTGAGCACTGGAATCGCCTTCACAGGTCGATCAATCCCTAGCTTGTAGGACATTGTTGCTTTTCGTGAATTGTTGGCTAATGTTTCATGGTTAGACTTCTTTGTATAAGACATATTGTTAATGCATTAAGTTTTACAATCGGGGTAGTCTTCTTGCAAGACATAAGCCGCAATATGAAGTACACGTGTGGTATCAAAGTGACCTCCTGAACGCCACATATGAACCCTTAACGTAGTACCCAAAGTGCAGCGCGTTAGTGCACGCACGAGGCCACACCTTTAGTCAATGAGATGGCTCTGAGACGTGTGCAATCACGTACGCACTAGGCACACCTTTAGTAAGCCAGAACAATGGAGTAGCCATGGCTTGAGGGAAGTGTGCTCTTCGCGCACCCCGGTGGCC
Source organism: Dermacentor silvarum (assembly GCF_013339745.2). Lineage (NCBI taxonomy): Eukaryota > Metazoa > Arthropoda > Arachnida > Ixodida > Ixodidae > Dermacentor > Dermacentor silvarum. The sequence goes on from NC_051162.1 coordinate 148,245,544, forward strand.
CGGGTCCGATTCCCACCCAGACCGAAATGTACCATATTTCCTTTTCAAAGCCGCTAATTTACGTTGTTTACAGGAACCTCCCGGACTGTTAGGGTGGTGACGTCAATCCGAGCATTTTTTGCGGCGTCGGCCATTTTTCGCCACGGCGCAGTTTCGCCAAGGTCACCGCTTGGGGTACGCCATGGGCGCCGCCAACGTAGATACCTAAGGCTTTTGCCTTAAATACGGAACAAAGCACACACCTTGTTCATGAGTAAGATGACGACCAGATTGAGCAGCGAAGCGGAGACAGCAGTAGCCATGTGGGCGATGGGGCGCAGATGGGGCTTCCGCGATAAGTAACCGAGTGTGATGATGCGATAGGCGATGATGGCGAACACCGAGCACACCACCAGGCACAGCTGCAACGTGGGGGGGTGATTACGATGCGAGCTGCTCTAAAGCGGCAATCACGTGTTGCTTATCTCGGGTGTACTGATTCTTGCGTAGATAAGATGAGCCTTTATTAGTGTTTGAAGTTTAACGTTTCGGGGCAACACCCAAGCCGTGATGTTTACGCGATTGTGATTTCTGTTATCGATGAGCAGCTGCGCAGTCGCGCTTCAGATTTTTCTTGAAATCCGCACACTTTCGGCAATGTTTGTAATAAATTCGATGCCCGAAGTGGCAAAGCCTCGTTTAACGAGATGCCGGTATGCTCTTTCTTAGAGTGTTAGCGTGCGTGCTATGGTCATCTTACTTGCAATTCGTTAGAGCACAGATTGAAATGGACGCCCCGACGTCCGGCAATGCCACGATGAAAATACACTGGTTATATTAGAAGAACTTTCTGTGGGCCTAGTTGGTGCATACTTGACATTTTTTTAAGGCGCAAGAAAGACACGGCACACAAGGAAGGTCAAACATAGGACAGCTGAAAGTAGCACCTGTCCTGTGTTCGACCTTTCTTTTGTGCCGTGCTCTTTTCACGCCTTAAAAAACTGACCACAAACACTGTCCGTGTGGTTACCTCTAAGTACTGACGCTAAAATGTTGTGTCCCACATTCTTTTTGTTGTTTTTGGTGGTGGTGTTGCCTTTTTTTTTTTGGGGGGGGGGGGGGGGGGAAGCTGTCGACTCAATATTTACCGTAAATATATTTAATGCCATGCGAGTGCCACAAGTTGCATAAAAATAGTTGCTGCGAACATTACGAATACGATGACAAAGATTAACGTTCTTGTTTTTTGTAACACATTTTATACTTCCCGTTTAAAACGCGCGCCAAGAACAGGATACGTAAAAAAAGCATGCTATGCACTTCAGCTAAGTCATTGTACTCAGCTTCAGACAGCACGACCACAGTGTATGTTGACGTTTCAGGGATGTCTGCTTCCACCAGACCACCACATCAGGTTTCGATGACGGGAATAGTCTCCTTTCCACGTCCTAAGCAGCACTGGCGACGTTTGAAGGTAACGTAATGCATTATTTGTTGTGCTCTCAAGAAGTTGATGCCCCATATAATTACTGTGTCGACAACAACCAAGTAAATAAATAAAAAACCAGCAAAAATATTCTCTGTACTCCGTTAACGGGGTACTAATGAGGGATATTCCTTTCAGCTGGATATTAGGCAGCGTGCCTATTGCTACAGCAATGTGGTCACTCATATATTCAAAGGAGGCATGCAAATGCGCCAGACGCAAGAGCAATACAGAAGCTCCCGCTCCAAGTTTAACCGGATGTCATGAGTCACAACTTATTCAAATAGGGCCTAGTAGACTTCCTATCGGCATTGTAGTACAATATAATTAAACACTGGACCTAGCAGGTTAGAACTTAGTCAAATAAGTCCTATTAGACTTCCTATCGGCATTGCATTACAGTGAAATTAAAGACTAGATCTAACAGGTTAGAATTTAGTCAAATAGGGCCTAGTAGATTTTCTATTAACATTGCATTACAATAAAATCGGAGACTGGGCCTAGTAAGTTATAACTTAGTCAAACAGGCCCTAGTAGACTTCCTATGGGTACTGCATTACAATGTAATCAGGGACCGGATCTAGCAGGTTAGAACGTAGTCAAATAGGTCCTAATAGATTTCCTATCGGCATTGTCGACTTCCTATCGGCAACAGCATTACAGACTGGACCTAGCAGGTTTTGAGAACTTCTGCGCCAAATCGGTCCGAAAATGAGAATGGTTCTGAATTCGTGACGTCACACTTGCGTATCGAAATATTCGCGCGAAATTATGAAAGTGAAATCTGCCCTTTTATTCTTTACTGCCAATCAACCTTCTTCCTCAAAATGAATGATAAACAGAGTTCTGAAAGAATGCATTACCGGTCTGAACTGATTTGATGAGCCATCCTTATTGTACATTTAACGTTTCCTTTAAGGGTTATGGTAATAGTTATTTCAATAGTCTACAAACCTTCGGGCTTGATAACATTTTATCCCCATCTATTCCGCGTTATATACGCTACTTCTTCTTAGATTGTTGAACACTTGTACTAACCATAACCAAAACGACGGAGTTGGCAGCGGCAATCCGCGCCACTTTCTCCCAGGCAGGCACATAAGGTTCGTATATCTGCAGAAAAAAAAATGGGTTCGTCTTAGTGATACTGATCACGCTAGGCCAGTGCAAGATTGCAAGGAACTGATTAAATAAAAGTGCATATTCCATAGTGAGGCCTCGAATGTTTATTAACCCTCTTCAATTGACACAAAGTGCCCTACGTAGTCCATAACGAGCATGTGGTTCTGTTTACGGTGCTGCTCATCACGCCAACTTTCTGAAAGCCCTTCAGGGCAACGCTAAACCTTGCCTCTATCGCTTTCCATGCTTCGACTTCGGATATGTTGCTTGATTACGACGGAAAGCGCGGGGGTGTGTACTACATGGCTTGAATGTCAAATCCTCTCCACTTTTTTTATCGAAAGCCTCACAAGTTAGCGCCACCAGATGGACCGGGAGAGTGGTATGGCCACAGATTGCATGTTACAGCTATACAGAACGCGATATTACCTGCCAAGTTAAATGTATGTGCGGATAAAGTACGACTTTTGCTACAAATTCTTTACTCAAGACCTTGAAAGTGTTTTATGCGGGCAATGTTTCTAGCGGGTGAGTCATATGTGGGCAATGTTTTACAGCGTGGTCTAATTACCGGCAACTGAAGTGGGTATAACAACAGCTCGAAAGAAACAGCTTCGCTGGTAATTGAGCTGTCAATCTTCAAGGTCACACATTGTCTGCTACCTTTCAAAGTGGTAGCTTTTTTTTTGTCTACATCGTCCATTTTGGATGGACGTCGGCCAATATCGCACGATCAAAACCTGAAGGATAGCCAAATTGGGTCACTAAGTATGCGTCGGCAGCTGTATTGTCCCGAAGACAACATGGGCCACAGGATATGTGCGCAAATTGAAAATTAGCAAGAGCCACAATCGCATAGATAACAAAAGTCACAGCAGCATAGGTTGTAAATTTTTGCATTTGCCCGTACGTAATGTGACGGAAGCGCCACTGCACGCCACCTGAACTGCTCAAAACACAAATCTGGCTTACCAAAACGAGATACGCGAAAACAGAATTTAATAATGTGCGAAATTTCAGTGAATTTGAATAGGTTGTTGTATAGGTGTCTCTATGTATAAACTTACAGGGGTTTAGAACTTGTAATATAATATTTTCCCAGAAGTGGCAGCATAGCGATTGTTGTATTATCATGCGCTCCTGCTTTAACAAAGTCCTTACCATAGTCACCGGATTTAGCTTGTATAACGTCGCTTTGGCCTCGTACTCAGGGTACACAACGTCCTGCGAAAGGAAAGTTTTCGTAAATGAGAGTTTCAAGGGCATTAGAGCGCGATGAGGAGGAATACGGGAGAGAGAGAGAGAGGGTTTCCGGGAGGGTGCGACTGCGGGAATTGAGACGCAATCGCAGTAGTTGTACTGAAAGTTAAGAGGAAATAATAGGGTGTTTTCTTTTTTAGCCGAACCAAGTTTTTACAAATTTCTTGTGGCAGATAGCACAATTTTAACCCTTCATCTAAATTACTGGTTGAGGTGGCCATTACTTCTATAAGAAACCGAAATGCTTCACTGAATAATTAACATGACTACTCGAATTAACTTTTTAATTAATTACTTTACGGCAGGCATTTCAATCTGCGAGTTGTAGCTATTGAGTATGCAACGTTGTAAGTATGACTTACAACGAATTCTGAGGATTGCACCGGTTTCCAAATATGCGCATTCAAACTTGCGGTAAAAATGCACTGTTCGACTTAAACGCTGTTTTATACATGGAAGCACGAACGTAACTGGAACGCCAATGCATTTCGTTGGACACTGAAAATTATTATCTCGAAGCTGCCGTAGTCCTGATAATACGGAATACGAATTACTCACTACTACATACTACCTACAATTCGCAGATTGAAATATGTGCAGTAAGGTAACTAATTAAAAAGTTAACAACCATAATTGAGTAAATCTTGAATTAGGTCTTTCGATTTCTCGTAGAAGTAATGGCCGCCTCACCCGCCGCGGTGGCTTAGCGGCTATATGGTCTTGCGCTGCCAATCACGAGGTCGCGGAATTGAATCCCGGCCGCGGCGGCTGCATTTCAATGGGGGCGGAATGTAAAAACACCCATCTCCCATGCATTGGGGGCAGGTTAAAGATCCCCTGGTCGTCAAAATTAATCATGTCCCCTACTATGGCGTGCCTCATAATCAAATCGTGCTTTTGGCACGTAAACCCCCAGTATTAAATTCAGCTCAATGGCCACCTCAATGAGTAATTTAGATCACGGGTTAGGTTAGGCAATTTTTAAACAATTGGTGCAGCTGAAAAAAAAGCACCCTGTATATAGTAAATTTTGGCACGCCATGCACTGCGTACGTCTAACTTATTAGTGATCTAATACAACAGAACGGATGCCCCAGCAAGGGAAATGCAGTCTTGGGCAGCAGAATATTAGACAAAGTGAAGAGATGAGGCAATGTGTACGCATCCCACGCACGCACACACACGCAAACTCGTATACACACACTCTGACGCACAAACGATGCTAAATGGACATATATCTTAAAGATTTGTCTTGCGAGTGGGTCTAAACATGGTGATGATTATGATGATATTGCTTAAGAACAAGAACCTACTTAAGTTCATATGCCTCAAAAAATAAGGTTGTAAATCCGCGTACTGTGTGACATTAGTGGTGCGCCCCTTCACTACGTTCTTTATAGTGCTTTCCATTCTTTGGTATTACCCTTTTCAGTCGCCAAATATTTGTGGTGATTGAAAACTTACTTTCATCGCATTTCATGCATCGTCAGAATTATAAAAAAGCATACAGCTGCAAAATAGATTAAAAATTCTACATTAATTGGGGAGTTTGGGGAAAGTTTATAGAATGTGGACTCCATGCGAAAACTCACTACTCAAATATCAGATATTATAACAACAACTAATTGTTGTCTATAGCAGGAGTGAAAATCACCTATCCTGCCATTTCAAAATTATGCCTGGTGTATGACATTGCGAGAAAAATTGAAGAACTTAGCCCACTACTGACACCAAACAAAAATACTCCAACGTCTACTTTCCCGCTCGTTTTACTGAAAGGTCTTCCAGATCTTATTCCTAATTACATTACAATTCCAATCAGAAGTGTTTCAAAATCCATGCGAAACATTTGAAATATTAATATCACAATGTTGTTGCTGTTCATGCACTATCTTGGCGTACGCAGTAGTGAACACAGCGCCTGGAAATGTTAAGACAATAAATTCTACGCAGGATGTAAATAAGTGTCACAACACCTACGAACAGTCTACGCATGAAACTAGAATGCGACGACTCGTGTGGTGCGGAATGTCCAAGATAACGTGCGCAAGGAGGAGCTATGTCAAAATGACTTTGATCATCCTGTCGTTTTATAATGTTATGCTTGACTCACGGCGTCTATTTTAGGAAAATAATGCACATTAGTGGTCATAGTTCTCACCGTGAGTGTGTCGACGTCATTCAGATTCCACTGCAATGCCAGGACGCATTGACGACGCTTCCAGAGCTCCATAAAAATAGTTGCTGCGAACATTACGAATACGATGACAAAGATCAACGTTCTTGTTTTCCCGAGAACGATTTGTACAGATGCGCGCCGTGCGGGCAGGCCCTGTAAACTGTTTTCATTCTTGGTGGTATTGTGTGTCAACACTCTTGCTGTAATGTTAGCGAGGAAAAGAAGGTTTAGCGAACAATAACGAGTGCGCTAAAATTCAAGAAGATACATATGCATATGAAGCGCTTCGTCTAATTAGATTTCTGGTCAATTTGCCAGTTGGATATCCGGCATTTCTAGATACACGATCATTACTGTATATCAGATGTAAGCGCAAATATATTCGATCTGGCATGCGCTTCACCATCGAAGCAGCTATAGTAACCACCACCTGTGCAAGTACTAGACAGCTGTTGTGCGCCCCACATACTCATTATGTCAAAATACTATATATAGCTACCACTGCAACATGTATTCGACGCAACACAGAGCTAATGACTACCCAGGAATGGCATGAATCATAAAAGCCATTTGCACGATGAGTTTCAGTCCCTACAGTTTTGATGCTTGCTTTATTACATAATTGCGATTCGTGCGATGATTAAAAGCCAAACTACACGTACCCTTGCCGGCGCGCGAAAGCTCGCACCCGAGCGCCTTGCGTCGCGCCTCGCGAGGAATTGCCGCGCTTCCGCACCGCGCTTCCACGCGTGCGATCTGTCCCTCACCAACTGCGCATGCGCAGGCGCGAGCTTTCGCGCGCCGCTAAGCGTACGTGTAGTGCGACCTTTAGGCATGATTGTATCGGGGGGGGGGGGGGGGGAGGGGGGGGAATCACTCTACATTTCTGTTGCTTCAACATCCGTGACTGTTTATTGACATGGCACTGTCGTTGTTTACATAATAACGATAATTTTGATAATAATATAAAGTATTCAGCATTGAGCAGTTGGCAAAAAAAGTCCTGCTTTTTTTCTATCGACGCAACAGCGTTAAATTAGGATTTAAAAAAATTAAATTATGGGGTTTTACGTGCCAAAACCCCATAATTATGAGGCACGCCGTAATGGGGGACTCCGGAAATTTAGACCACCTGGGGTTCTTTAACGTGCACCTAAATCTAAGTACACGGGTGTTTTCGCATTTCGCCCCCCATCGAAATGCGGCTGCCGTGGCCGGGATTCGATCCTGCGACCTCGTGCTCAGCAGCCCAACACCATAGCCACTGAGCCACCACGACGGGTGTTAAATTAGGAGAAACCCATTCTATAACGCTCTGCTTTTAATATTAATCGTGATATATTTACACAGACAAAGCACAACAGGGCTTTTGTAAACAGAAAGCAGGGGTAAATAGCCTGACTCACCCCACAAGGCCATAAATATTGCAAACCCAACTGTGGCTCCGTTGTCGACAATGTAGATGATCTGCAGTGGAAAGATGACAGTGAATGACGTTTCTGGACAGTTTAGCTTGAAAATTGCTGCGTTTGCTACTTTTTGAAGGTGTTTGTGCATGTGTTTGTGCGTTGGGTGAACACGCTGACCAGGTTACGCGGGAAGCGCACAAGCGAACCATACTAGAAGTGCGAAAGGTCTGACCGTTTCCTATTTCTGTGCACCGTTATTTTTCAGCTTCATCAAACAACGCAAATGTATCTCAGGAAAATAGTCACTTGAATTGATTAACATTAGGTAAACAAGCCAACCTCTTTACAAGGAACTTGTCTCCATCAGGGCCTTGACGAAGGTAAGTCTCGCTGTCAAAAGTTTGTTAGCGGTTGAAGTTTTCTAAGTAATAAGTGGTTGCTTTTTGAAATAAAGCAAAAAGAAGGGAAGGAAGTTTTTGCTGACTGTACTGTAATATTTTAGTGCTGTCTACTGAGCCCGACATCTGCACGGCTGTCAGCAGAGGAAGAATGGAGGTAGGGAAATGAGAGAACCGAGTGAGAGGATATCAGAAAAGATGGAGTAAAAAAACGATAACTATTCCCTTAATTACAACAGCGCGACTAGGTAAACGTTTATCCGCCAGTTAGCTTGTAGAGCTACTTTCCTCGATAGATCTTGTCGCGCGGCCCCGCACTCCAGCACTGTCATGTTTTCTTCGAAGATTTTAAATCAATGTTAGAGATATGTTTGCTAGCACAATAACAAACAAATCTTTTACCATGGATGTTATTATAGTTTGGAGGGCTGAGCGAAGAAACAGTAAAAAATATGCAATGATAAACTCAGCGGTAATGCAGTTGCACTCAACCTGAAAGCTGGGGAAGTGCGGAGCAGTGATTCGTCCGTGTTTCCCTTGTGTTTTCCTTGTGTTTATCTTGTTTTATCCTGCGTTTATCTTGTGTTTAGCGATCCTTCACCCGTTTTGACACCTGTGCTAAGGCACAACTGGTGGGAAACCGCCACGCACATGGAGCTAAAGTATTTGCTTATAATAGTTAAGTGATTTTAACGAATTTTTGTTAATTCGAATAATTCATGAGTATTCCTGTATTATATGTTATTCTGAATCTAGTTAGCTTCATGTTACCCGGTTTAGCGCTGGTATTGGCATGTTTTGGCACTATTTTGCGCTTGTGTTTTCTGAGCATGACGACATGACACATGACACACTAGCTGCCGACAGCCCGGGCCCCCTAAAGTGAGACCACACACAGAGCGTAGCAGTAGGGCAGTCATACTGAGTTAAGGCATCCCTTCGTAGAGCCACACTTCTGCATACTCGTGACATGTAATCATTGTAATAGACATATTCGCAACTCACTGCGTTCTTTACTCGTTGTTTTATTTCTGACAAAGATATACTTGCCCTGCGAATTGTGCATTTGTTGTACAGATAATCGTAAGGGCAGGTTTTGTTACAGGCTGGGCACAGGATGAAGTCACCGGCGATGGTGCGGTCGCAGACCTCAGTACTGCAAAGTATGAAGCAGAGTAACCGACTCAATTTGTTAGTGAACTTTCAGAAAAGAATTATAAACGTTTTAGCCTACCCGAAATAAGTTTGTCGGTATTTCCTTAAGGCTTAATTACGTTATGTTCATGCTGCTTCCACCTCATTTCTTCGCAGTCTTTAGCACAACAGACTCCCTCTATCAAGAGGAAAGTTTGTTTCGGGCTCAACTCCGATGCCGCCTTTTCAAATGCAATTAAAACGCGAAAAAGCTGCTCTCAAATAAACGCTTGGCCGATTTCACTGAAATATGTTGCATTTGAGAGAGAAAGTTACAATCTAGTGACTATTTAGGTGCAATTTTTACTAAGGGCCTCAGTGTATTTACAAAAATATTGTCAAAATTGGTATGCGGGAAAAATAGCAGCTGCTCGAAAATTTACAAATATGTGACTCTATACCAAGAACAGATATCGCAATTTTGTAAACTGCATGCGTTAGAACATCGAACACCGACAAACTTGATGTAATGATTTATATCGTACGTCAATTTGTTGCAATTTTTGCAAGGGTGTGGCCAAAGTTATACTCACAAGTTAGTGTTGTATTTAAGAGTCATGTACAGTACATCAATTTTGTCCGCTATAGATGTACTAATAAATACAATTTACTCAATTGCGATATCATTTTTTTTTTCATTGCTGAGTTAGAGTTAACTTGATAGTTCCGTTTACTGAATATGTTTTATCCTTCGTTTATTCAACTATGTTAATTTTAAGACTCGATGGTGAAAATAACAAATACGCTTCCAACAGTCACTACCTTTTATCCTTTTCTTTCAAACGCAACAAACTTAATCAAATTTGGTGCAGTGGTTGCCGAGAAAAACGACGTCTCCTTTCCCATGTATTTAGATAGGAGTCCCCGATCTAAATCTCCCCTTTAAGATGGTTTGGGAATTTCGCCAACCGAAATGATCCAAGGCCCATATTTACGAACAACTCTTGTGTTATAACTGTTAATAAAAATGAATTCCAGTCAATCATTAAATTAAATTATGGGGTTTTACGTGCCAAAACCAGTTCTGATTATGAGGCACGCTGTAGTGGGGGACTCCGGAAATTTGGACCACCTGAGGTTCTTTAACGTGCACCTAAATCTAAGTACACGGGTGTTTTCGCATTTCGCCCCCATCGAAATGCGGCCGCCGTGGTTCCAGCCAATCATGATGTTGGCCATAATACAGCTAGCACGGTCAGCCAATGAATAGCAAATTCTACTTATGCACAAAAAAAAAGCTCGAGAAATGCATTATTTATGAATTACCCTACCCTATTCGTACTTAAGTCCACACTATGGTGAATGCTTAAAGAAAACGCTTAGCATACTCCGCTATCAGTTACAGTTGAGATAAATGCGATACTTCACAAGAATTCTTTTTTATTGCATAATCAGTCTTAGGATGCTTCACACACTTTCCGATGGCTATGTATCTATTTATCTATCTAAGTATCTACGTATGTATGTATCTATTGGTGTGTTTACTTCTATGTATGTTTGTAGCTAACTGGTTTTACCGCCTATCTGTGTTACTCGGTAGTCAGTAATCGAATGGGTAGCGCATCGGGATGCTGTGCTCTCGTCCACAGTGGACCTAATGTACTAGAGCACGCCGTGTCGCTCAAATAGCTAGATTTTAATGCATCAGCATTATTTGATTAATACCCAAGCCCCGTCATGCGAAAAGTGTAATCGCTTGTATCTGAACAAAAATGCCTAATTTGCAAAGTTAAGACTTTTAATCATTATAAGAGTGTAAATGTAGGTGATTGCTATCTTTATGAGCGATAGGTACCAATTTAAACCAAAAAAAATAAGAGGTTACCCATAGATATAAAGGCCTGCATAAAAAATGCTTGGGGAAGCTTGTGTAGGAGTGGGCCGACTAAAATTTGGGGGTGCACCAAATTGAAGTTTGGAGGTGGGCCAACTTGAAATGTGTGGTGGGCCAACTGAAATTTAGGGGTGCGTCAACTTAAATTTATGGATGGGTCAACTTGAAGTTTGGGGGTGGGAGGTGGCCCACCCTCAATTTCGGGGTAGGCTAACTTCAAATTTGGGGTTGGCACAACGGAAACATGCGGCTGGGCCAACATTAAATTTGGGGTGGAGTGGGCAAACTGAAATTTGGGGTTGGGCCAACTTGAAATTTGGGGTGGGTTGGGGTGGACCAACTTAAACTTCATGGGTAGGTCAACTTAAAATGTGTGGATGGACCAACTGAAATTTAGAGGTGGGCCAATTTGCGGGGTTGGCCCAACTTGAAATTTAGGGTGGAGGAAACTGAAATTTTAGGTTGGGCCAGCTGGAAATTTTGGGGTGGACCAACTTAGATTTGGCGTTGCGCCAATATGAAATTTGGAAATGGGCAAACCTACATTTGGGGGCAGACTGAAATTTGGGGGGGGGGGGGGTCAACTTGTAATTTGCAAGCAAGCCAACTTAAATTTGAGGGTGGGGTGGGCAAGCTGAAGTTTGGGGCTGGGCCAACTTGAAATTAGGGGGTGACCTAACTTAAATTAGGGAGTGGGCCAACTTGAAATTTGTGTGTGCACCAGCTTGTAATTTGCAAGTGGACCAACCTAAATTTGGGTGTGGGCCAATTTAAAATTGGGGTTATGCCAACTCAAATTTAGGGGTGGTTCAATTTGCTGTTTGGTGGTGGAAGGGGGCCAACTGAAAATTGGGGGGTGGGCCAACTTGAAATTTGGGCTTGGTCCAACTGAAATTTGGGGTTGGGCCACCTCCAAATTTGGGGTAGGCCTCCTCAAATTTGCTGTTGGGCTAACTTGAAATTTGGGCGTGGACCAACTTGAGATATTGGTGTGGCGCAATGTCAAATTGAACGCTACTGGGTATCTTTCCAGTTATGAACTCTTCTCGCGAAAGCGAGCACGTTAAGACGCTTGGCACGTTTTCATTGGGCTTTACGGAGGCGCAGTTAAATGCTGGCGAAAGCTTACACGGACAAGGAGCGCGTGCATAACACAGGCTTGCGAGAGCTGCAGCGAGGATGACATGAGTTCGCGGCGGTGCACGCTCCCTTCACGCAACACCTCGCACGCTACTGTGGCACTTGGTGTTCCCTTTCGCCCACTCTGCTCCGTCGAGGCGCACTCGTGCCCGGCGGTCTGGCTCAATTGGCACGTTCGCTTTGAAGGAGCAGGATGGGGTGAGAAAATCTGACAATTGTCTTCTAAAGCCTAAGCATTCTTTACCACTGGAAGGGCAATGGGTAGATGATCATTGAGTAGAAAAAGCCAGTAATCAAAAGTCAGCAAAAGCGAAGTCACAGTGACTCAAACAATGCTTACGCATTAGTAGACACTTCTCAGAATTTCTGTAGCTTTTTCCAGGTAAACACGTTCACTATAAATAAAATGTTTAGGCATAACCATTCGGCATTTGGTATGGTTTGGTCCTATATATCGACGCAGAACCTGTGTCCTCTCGCCAGATTAAATATCAAAACGTTTCATTACAACATATTTTAAACAATGCTTTGGCCCTCTGCCACGACCATTCGAAAGAGAAAAAGCGCGCTTTCTTCGTTCAGCCATCGCCGCAGACGGTACGCATTTCCGAGGTGATGGAATGCACTTTTGAATCATTAACCGACATTAGTTGACAAACAAAGATGCCTGCCTATACGTTTTATAACAATGCATGACAGCGCATGTTTCGAAGAGCCTTGAGTTTTCGAGCAGCTTAGGTAATGGTTATTAACGTTCCCGTTTTCTTTTAATAATGTATGTTTTGTAATGTTGCGAGTGCCGGAATGTGAAATTTGTGTGATAATGGCAAAAAAGCTATAAATTATTCGCAAACTATATGACAAGAACTCCATTTGATTTGCTTCTGGCTCTATTCGGTTCGTATTTGATTCTGTCTCAAAAACAACAATCGCATACCCATAATAAAAGGTTGCATACTTGCATATTGATCTATTTGAAATACCTCTGCTTTGAAAAAAGCTTGTTCCATTTCTTGGGTTAGGTTACGCAATGGTTATTGTCTAACGTGCACTTACGGCGATGTGTCAAGACATGAAACAAATCGAAACACGACAAAGACATCGTAACCTAGCTGCCGCGGTGGCATAGCGGCTATGGCCGCTGCGCTGCCAAGTACGAGGTCGCGGGATCGAATCCCGGCCGCAGCAGCCCCATTTCGATGGGGGCAAATTGCAATGACGCCCGTGTTCTGTGCATTGGGGGCACGTTAAAGATCTTCTGGTGGTTAAAATTAATCCCGAGTCCCCCACTACGGTGCGCCTCATAATCAAATCATAGTTTTGGCACATAAAACCCCAGAATTCACCCCTCCCGCGTACGGCTTCTATCATAGTCCCAATGTTGCTTACTGGTGTTAAAAGTACAATGGATTACTAATTGATGTGTAGTTTGTTCCATCCATTGTTTATATAGGAGCCTAACTATATTTTATAATTTTAACAATGACTCGCCATGGTTGCTTAGTGGCTACGGTGTTGAGCTGCTAAGCAGGAGGTCACGGGATCAAATGCCGGCCACGGCGGCCGCATTTCGATGGGGGCGAAATGCGAAAACACCCGCGTACTTTGATTTAGGTGCAAATTGAAGTACCCTGGGTGGTTCAACTTATTCAAGAGACCCCCACTTAGATGTTCCTCTTAATCATATCGTAGTTTTGGCACGTAAAACCCCATAGATTTTTTATAATTTTAACATTATGTAGCGCAACTGCAAAAGTCACGAGGGAGATTGCTGAGAGAGGCCTTCGCCCTGCCGTGAACATAAACAGGTTGATGATGATGATGACCATGCTGGTAACACAAATTACTGAAACACTCTAAAAAGAAAATTATGCAGAAACAATCGTCGTTTATTGGCTATGTTAAGTTCCTGCTTTTAAGTTCCCATCGTTCCTGCCCATCGCCGCAACCCGGCTGCCCGAGAGCCAAGAGTAGGCGTCCTTTCTCCTCGGCACCTTTTCCCGCCTTCCCGCTCCGAACGAGCGAGCGAGCGACAGGCTCTCCCCCCTCCGGCATCTCCCCGCAACTCGCTTGCCCGAGAGCACGCACCCTTTTCCTCGACTTCCCGCAAAGAACGAGCGACAGTACCCGACCCCTTCCCGCCCCTCCCTGCAACTCGATTGAGCAGCTCAACCGAGTTGCGGGGAGGGGCGGCCCTTCGCAAGTCGGTTGCCCGAAAGCACGCGCCCTTTCCGTCGGCTCGTTGCACCGTCTTCCCTCGCCCAAGTCCGACTACCCTCAATGCCTCCTAGATAGCACCAGGCAGGTGCACTTCGGTCGATGACTTCAGGCTGCCTCGCTTGATTGCCATAAAATATAATGGCGATGTTCCCGAGTGAAACCGCGCTGATCTTGATGCCGCTGCATTTGCCACGCCGGGTTTGGAAATGAAAATTTCGGTCTAAGTAGCATGACGTCATAAAGCAGAGTGGACAGGCCTGCTATATAGGAGGTGTTGCCACCGTCCACCAACCGTCGTCGTACCTACCCCCGACCTACGACGAAAACGACCGAAACAGCCAAAGAAAGTCATGAGCTTCAAAACGTTTGCACTTTTATGGGGCGTATATTCTCCCGAAACGATAATTGTCGTCTGTATTGCTTGTATTTTCATTCTTGAAAACACTGATAACATGCATGCCACTAGTGACCTAAAAGTACCGGGTGCTAAGCGCTTGAGGAAGAAACGCAAGATAGATAACGATTATTGTTTAAGGATACAATAAACCCGAAAGGGTGCAAAAATTTGTTAGTGTTCAATGCAAGACGCCGCCGCCGCCACCACCGCCACCACTACTACTATACTAATAGGGAAAAACAGTGCAAATCGTGCAAGCTGTCACGTTTAATTCCCACCTTCCACCTATGCTTACGTTGGCGTGTTCGTGGTCATTCCGAGGACGCCGACGAATGTGGTCAGTAGTCCCAGTGCCGCTGGGAGGAATAGCATGGTCGTGTAGAAGCCTAGCCAGGCAAAATAAAGGCCAGTCTTCTCGCCGAAATATCGTCTGCGAGACAAGAGCCCGACAGCAACGAGTGAGAGGGGCATCTCTATGTATCAAGGAGTAAGGACGTGAAAATTTAAGGTATTCGCATTTTTTCCTTAAACATCGTAGCATCGCTCAGCCTAATTATTGGACTATAAGAGTACCGAAAACAATCCGGTTTTACTAGCGAAAAGCGTTAAATATATAAAGTCGTTCCAGTTTAGACTTTTGAGAATTCGGCGTTCACCATGCCATCACGGTAGTTGAGCACATGATGAAAAAAAAATTTTTTTTTAATCTAGAAGGGAGCACAATGTCATGCATTGAGCCACCACCAGGCAACGTCTTCTGACGACGCCATTCTTTCCTTGCTTTCATGTGCGGAATCATGCCAATGCGCACATCGCGCGTTGAATCCTGGGAAGAACACGCTGTAAGTGCAGCATACGGACTAGTTCGTGGTAGGTTTGACTGCGACTGGCCGTTTGAGTCGCCGCCGCCGCTTTCTCCATACCGTGCCGCTCTCATTTTTGTCACCGTATATTTGATGTATGTAGTTCTCAACTTGGATACGTGCCTGCTATCTTGCAACTGAAACATTTCACCTGGAGCGTCCGCATAATTAGCCGTGTGTTACAACTTCCGAGTGGCGCAGCAGACAAGCAGATGAGCTCCCTACGGTCGCGCGAAATGACTGTAAACTATGGCCAGTGTTTCCATTTTAGCAATTTTGTCGCTAGATTTAGCGACTTTCTTGTCTGTTTAGCGGCAAAACTTTCAATTTACCAACGAGCGACTTTTTTTTACAGACGTGACAGAATATTTCACGATATTTACCGACGTTGAAGTTAGGAATGTTGCTTCGAAAATAGCCTTCTACAACGCACTTTAGCGGATGGACTCGATAAACTTGCCATGAGCTTCCATGCTTCTGGCCTTCGCTGACGAGTCGGGTTTGCTGTTCAGACTCTGCGGAACACGCAGACAGCTGAATGATCATCATCTGTTTACACCTCCCTTTCCACCCATTCCCACGCCTGTATTCCCAAAGGCCCCCAAAATAGGCCAAAACGCCAGCCTGTCCAAAAAATGTGATTCATTCCTTCATTATTGAAAAGATACGTGTTAGCGGCTCACATTGGCTGTATAACTCGTAGGCTCTGTGACCCTGATGAAGCAATGGTTGCGTTCACAGGATTCACAGTGCGTGTGCTCACAAAATGAATGTTTCTTTGTTATTATTATTTACGAAAGTAATTTTGATGGCCTTTAACGGTCCCGGTTCTGCTATTTCGCTAGGTACGTTCAAATAGTGGAAATTTAAAAGTTATATTGGAGATTTATAACGCACAAGCTATATAGTAGGATGTATCGACTGCAGAAAGGTGTACATAGAAGTTGCTGGGCTCGTTCGCGCGAGCTTGAACATGCTGCTTTCTTATTGCATGGGTATGGGTTTTGAATAAATAAGTTCTGCGAAGAGCCTTCAGGTAGACCAAGGGCCGCGAGTTTAGTATTTGACCTGCATAAAGCTCAGGAAATCGCCATCACCATGTTGACTTGCGAGCTTCTGTATGTTGCACAATTTTGCAATCCTTTAAGGAGCGCTGAGAACTACAAAATCTTCAGGCATAATGTGCACCAAGTAGCTTCACATGTTAGGAAAATCAGATTGGCGGGGTTCTTTTGAATCATGATGTATTTGTTATCTCACAATTTGAGGGCAAACGCCAAATTTCAGCTGTCATCGTTAGTTATGTAAAATTATACTCTAAACCAAAAGCCCACTACACACTTCTAGTAAATTCACTGTTTACTCTTCACTCACACAGACCTTACACAAACATGAGATGTTTTGGTATATTATTTACGCCATCCCCGCGTATATTATAGTGATTCGAAAAACGGCTATGTTACCTAAAATTTACTTAAATGTCTTAGCGACAATTTTAGTGGCTTTGTAGAAAACGTTAGCGGAAATTTAGCGAATTTTTCGTCTCACTTTAGCGACACGTTCAGAAAGGTATAGCAACACTGACTACGGAATGCCATCACATGTTTAGGAGCTTTTTTCAGGATCCTTCCTGTTCATTTTTGTATAGGCTGCAAGCTTGTCAAGTAATGCTCTCTCTCATTCTTTTTTTTTTTCCGTGGTTGACCAGCACAGTTTCGATGGTGGCGGTACTTATGTTTTTCAATATCACGTGATCAAAAAAACAGCTGACCTCTTTCAGTTCATCAACTGTGCTTCTGAAGATGCGACGCGTACTTTTCCGCAGTGAGACGCCGTGAACATACTTTTCTTTTATTAACTGCTATTAATATTGTATTCGTCATTTTTTGCCGAAGGAGTACGACAGTTTACAGGTCTAAAGTTGCTCGCGAAACTTGTCCGGGGCCCTGACTTCTGTACAAGATGTTCTTTGCTTCGAAGTAGCGAGAAAATATAAATACAGTACATCGCACAAAGTAAGTTAATTTGACATGGTACCCTATCTAAATTGGAGAACAGAAACAAATCGCTCGCCAACAGAGAATATAGCCCCTTCTTACACCATAACCTAACAAGAACGAAAAACTAAAAATAGAGTTGTACACCTTACACAAGTGAGACCACGGGCTTAATGTTCGTAGTCTTGTCGTGTTACTCAGAATGTGACCCAAGTTTGCCCGACGGTTGGTTTCGAACTTTGTTCCTCGTGCACAGCAGCCCGATCTACTACCCACTCAATCAGGGACTACCCTGTGACCTGTTGTGGTTCGCGTTGATGTCCGGTTCCATCCTACCGCGATCCGCCAGTTGTTGGGGCGCCGGTTACTACAACCTCGACCGGCATCACCTCTAGGTAGCGTAGCGCTGCCGGCAGGCTGTAGGCGTCCGGTAGATCATGGTGACCAGGCAGGGCGAGACGATTTTAAGTGCGAAACTTGCACGGTTTATTTCATGTTGAAGGATTGCAAAGAAGAGAATGAATGAATAAAAAATACATGGCGGGGCCGCTAAAATAGGCCCTCTAACAATGAGGCGGGGTTTCGCTCCAGTCACGTGACATGCAAGTCCAGTTGGGGGGGTGCGGCAGCATCTCCCTCTCGCCTAGGTGACGTTTCCCTGGCTTCCCTGGCTGGTGGCAACCCGAAGGCTCCTGAAGACGTTATTCGTGGAAGGCGGGCCTATTCGCCTCCCACGCACATGCACACAAAAGGATCAACAACTCGGGCGTCCCAGTCCCCGCACCTGTACACAAAGGGATCAGACTATACTGCGTTCCAGATGCCCCGGAAGAACGTTTCGTAGAAGCCTCCCCGCACCTGCGCACAAAAGTATCGTCCCGCCTGCGACAACCAAGCACGATGGGGAGACCTCCTCCGTTAATCCTGTTAAACGGGCTGTCGTACGTCAACCGTAACAGCATCTCCGGCGGGGGAAGAAGATCCCGACGCGTAGGGGCCAGCAGCCACTGGGCGAGGGATCGGCGTTTCAGCAGCAGAATTTCTCTCCGTAGTGACGAACCCTTGGTTCGTAGCTTGCAGATTCCCTGGAGTCGTTCATCAGTTCTCGGGGCGCTCTTGTAGGCCTTCTCTCCCTGGTCCGGACCGGTGAAACAGGGCTTGCAAACAGGTCTCGCAACTTTTCGTCTCCTGTTTGGGCACGCAATCACTCCAGAACAGTGCCGGACCCACAACCACGAACAAACGAGCACAAGGCCACTCTCCCCCAAGACACACCAGGCTTTACAAAAAAAAGAAAACTGCTACTGCTTTCCCATTCCATTCGAGCGTCCTCCCCCTTGAACACTAAAAACAGCCATTTCCTGGAAGCGCTGGGTCGTGAATACAAAATCCACTGACAATCAAGTACAATTACGTGATAATAAAAAGTTGTCGCAGTTTCACCTGAAAGGCGAAGCATCAATTGCGATAGCAAATTTGTAGAGAGCTATACGGAGTAATGATAGTAGCTTTATCAGCTGTAT
This sequence comes from Dermacentor silvarum, assembly GCF_013339745.2. Taxonomy (NCBI): domain Eukaryota; kingdom Metazoa; phylum Arthropoda; class Arachnida; order Ixodida; family Ixodidae; genus Dermacentor; species Dermacentor silvarum. The sequence continues at coordinate 148,264,545 of NC_051162.1, forward strand.
AAACTTGGACATGCAGCAGCACCGGCAACACGCAGAACTGTTGTCGACGCCGTCGGCGTTTTGCCCACGTTCGCACAAAATGCGTGCGGCGTTGGTGACTGTTGCCGGAGCCTCTGATATAAATAGGTACTTGGTGCCGCAGCTAAACGTCCCCTCCCTTCCCTCCTCCCCCCCCCCCCTACGGCCTTTCGTGCGTCAGAAGAAGGCGCGTTTGCTCTACATATATGGTGATTGTAAAGGAGGAAAGAGACGCCTACTTCTGCAGCCCTTAAGGGAGCACGGCACAGAACGCGCGTTTGTTTTCCGCCGTGCGTTCACTCCCCGTGAAAGCGCGCGTCCCTCGCGCCCTTTCACTCGCACATACAGCGTTCGGCGGCGCGCGGCGACGATTTCATCTCCATTGACGTCATACGGAACCTCACGGCGACGGCGACGGCAGAAATCTGCTTTGGAGTGTCCATATAATTGCTATCGCAATAAAACAAAACGTACAAGAGAAACAAAATACTAACGTCAGAATGACGCTGAAACCATAGTGAGCATGAGGTTTTCGCTACTCTAGGGGCAACGACTCAAACCGTCGGCATTGCCGTTAAGTTTACCCTTCTTATAACGAATATCGAAGGTGTACTGTTGAAGAGCCAAGCTCCAGCGCAAAAGACGGCCGTTTTTTGTAGACATGGACTGCAGCCATGTGAGGGGACAGTGGTCAGTCTCTATGGTGAACCTTGAACCAGCGATATAGCAAGCTAGCTTCTGCACCGCCCATACCACGCAGGCGCATTCCTTTTCTGATGCACTGTATGCTTCCTCACGAACTGAAAGCTTTCTACTGGCGTACAGTACGGGGTGTTCATTTTCGTCATCTCTCTTTTGACAAAGCACTACCCCCATACCCCGGTCGCTGGCATCACACTGAAGAATGAACGGCTTAGAGTAGTCGGGCGCGTTCAAGACTGGCTGACTCGTTAGTGCTTTCTTCAACATACTAAAAGCCTTTTCTTTTGCGCCATCCCATCTTACCGTTTGCGGCTCCGTTTTTCTGAGAGCATCTGTTAAAGAACTTGCAATCTCGGAATAACGTGGGATATATCTCTGGTAATAACCTGCAAAACCAAGGAATGACCTGATGTCCCGCTTGGTGCGTGGTTGCGGGAAGTTGTCTATTGCAGCCAGTTTAACCTCTGAGGGCCGACGATGGCCTTGCCCTATTACATGACCTAGATAAGCTACCTCCGCGCGTCCCAATTGACATTTGGGAGCCTTGACAGTTAAGTTGGCCTCTCGTAGACGACACAACACGGTTCGCAAGTGTTGCATATGGTCTGCCCATGATGAAGAAAAGATTGCTATGTCATCGAGATACGGAAGGGCAAAATCCTCCATTCCCCGTAGCACCTGGTCCATAAGGCTGGAGAAACAATATGGAGCATTCTTCAAACCAAAGCTCAGGACTTTCGGCCGAAAGGTTCCCATCGGGGAAATAAACGCTGCAAGCCTGCTTGCCCTCTCGGTCAACGGAACCTGCCAGTAGCCTCTGACCAAATCGAGCGTAGAGATGAAATTAGCACTGCTCACTCTTTCAAGTCTTTCCTCGATGTGTGGTATTGGGTAGGTCTGGTCCTTCGTGATTAAGTTGAGCCTGCGGTAGTCGATACATGGTCGTGGCTCCTTTCCTGGGACCTCTACCAAGATAAGAGGCGAGGTATAATCACTCTCGCCTGGCTCGATTACACCTAGCTCTAACATCTTGTTTATTTCGGTGGCCATGACTTGTCGTTGACGAGGTGAAACGCGATAAGCTTTCGAACGAACTGGGTCCGATGAGATTAACTCGATGTCGTGAACGATCGCAGTGGTCCTGCCTGGTGTGTCCGAAAATATGTCTTTAAATTCGCACACGAGTTCAGTCAGTTCGGCCCTTTGATCGTGATTCAACTCCACCTGCTCTACTAGTTTGTCAATGGTCTCGTGCATGTTTTTTGCCCCCGTTATGGATGTTAACTCTGGAAAGTCGACAGGCATCTCCTCGGGTAGGTTAAGCGCCATGTTCACAATGGCCTCCCTCTGCCGGTAGGGTTTAAGTAGATTGCTGTGGTACACTTGTGGGGTCCTTCGTTTTCCCGGTACCGTGATTAGGTAGTTTGTATCAGATAATTTCTGAATTATGTTAACCGGTCCTTCCCATTGAACCTGTAGTTTGTTTTTCAATGAGGGTTTCAGAATCATTACCTTTTCTCCAACTTCAAAGCGTCGCGTTCGAGCCGTCCTGTCATAGTAATGCTTAGCATTGCTTTGGGCCTTACGCATTTCCTGCCCTGCTAATTCTTGAGCTGTGTGCAGTCGGTCTAACAGCTCTAGCACGTATGCCACAACCGAAGGATCGTCAGCCCGGCCTTCCCAGGCTTCTCGAACAATGCGAAGAGGGGATCGAAGGCAGCGACCGTAAACGAGCTCCGAAGGTGAAAAACCTGTTGACTCATGCGGTGCAGTTCGAAGCGCGAACATTGCCGCCGGCAAGCAAACCTCCCAATCGGCTTTGTGCTCATAACAAAGGGCTCGCAAAAGCCGTTTCATGACTGAGTGGACTTTCTCTACCGCATTTGACTGCGGGTGGTACACTGAGCTATGAATAATTTTAATACCGCACGTTTCCAGAAACGTCGAGGTCAGTGCGCTCGTAAAGACGGATCCCTGATCTGACTGGATTTCTGCGGGAAACCCCACTCGCGCGAAAATCGACAAAAGCGCGTAGACGATCTCCACCGAGCTGAGTTCTTTGAGGGGTACCGCCTCTGGGAATTTCGTTGCGGGGCATAGTACAGTGATAATATGCCGATAGCCAGACTGCGTTGCAGGAAGTGGTCCCACAGTGTCTATTATGAGTCTGCGAAACGGCTCCGTGATAATGGGAACAAGTTTCATTGGCGCCTTAGCCTTATCTCCGGGCTTGCCTATGCGTTGACATGTGTCGCAGCTTCTCACGAATGCTTCCACTTCCCGAAAGCAGCCGGGCCAGTAAAATTCCTGCAGTAAGCGGTCCTTTGTTTTCCGAATGCCCATATGCCCCGTCCAAAAGCCCCCGTGGACCAAATGTAGGAGCTGCTCACGATAGGGAAGCGGCACCACGAGTTGGTCGAATTGCACTCCCTTTCGACTGGCGTACTTTCTTTAGAGGACGCCTGCCCTCTTGAGGAACTTTACGTTATGCTTGGCCACACCTTCTTTCGCGTCTGGCCTTAGGTTCCGCAGGGTGGAATCTTTTTCCTGTTCAGCAATTAATGTGGCAGGGCTTACATTAAATAACGTTCTTCTGCATTCTGCCTCTCGAGACATCTCCGGCTCCGGCGCTTTCCTGGCCTCTTCATTACCTAGTGTACTTTCCACACTGTCCCCTATAGGGCTGTCCTGTTTGGTGCTGGTTGACAAATCTTCCGTCAAACCTGTTTCCTCCACCACTGGACATTCGTACACGGCCTTGGCCGCGAGCTCTCTTGCCTTGGAACGAGTTAGGGCTTGGACTATTCCTTCACTAAAGCCGATTGCCCTGCGTCGCAGCAAATCCTCGGATTTGTTAGAAAACAAATATGGATACTGCGGCGGGAGATGTGCCGAGACGGCGGCTTCAGTCTCCAGTACTCCGAAAGGGCCTTCGATGCAAATCTTTGCTACAGGGAGACAAACACTGGAGGCCTCCACGGCTTGCCTTATCCAAGCACATTCTGCCGTGAACTGGCCTTCCTCCACGTACGACGGGTGCACCACGTCCATCGTGGCTGCCGAGTCACGAAGCACCCGACACGGTTTCCCGTTTACCATGAGGTCTCGAATGTACGGTTCTAGTAACTTCAGATTTTCCTCGTTTCTACATAGTGACATCAACACTAGTTTGGGATTTTTGCACCCCACAGAGATATGCCCCGTTTGCTGGCAGTTGTAGCAAACTACTGGTTTCTTTGCCTCGAAAGTTTTTTTCTTTTGCCTTTCTGCTCTCTGTTCTGGTGACTCCTCCTTTCCCTTGCTGTTCTCGTCACTATTTTTCACCGACTCTGACCTTTCCTTTGCTTTATACCGACTTGACTTTGACCAACGCTCTGGCTTGTCGGGTCGGTATTTATTCATCTCCTTAGGAGCTTCTTTGCCTTCAAGGGCACGGCGAGTTACGTACTCCTCAGCGAGATCGGCCGCTCTTGTGATAGTGTCTACGCCTGGCCTATCCTGAACCCAATATCTGATGTTTTCCGGCAGCCGGCGGAAGAACTGTTCTAAGGCAACGCACTGCATTGTCTTTTCGGCGTCGCCGAGTGCACCCGCTTCTCTGAGCCATTCTTTCAGGTTTACCTCTAAGGTGTATGCGAAATCTGAGTATGACTCACTTTTGGTCTTCTCGATCTCCCTGAATTTTCGCCTGAATGCGTCTGCTGATAATCTATACTTTTTAAGCAGACTCGCCTTGACTTTATCGAAGTCCTCTGCTTCTTCTTTCCCCATGCGGGCTATGATATCAGCTACCTCTCGTGGCAGCAACGTAAGCAAGCGTTGCGGCCACGTGTTTCTGGCAAATTTTTCCTTCTCACACACGCGCTCAAACTGCACTAGAAAAAGACCTATGTCCCCTCCTACTGCGTAGGATGCCATCAAGTCTGTCATTCTGCGCTCGCTTTCTCGTGCCACTGTGCTAGGTCTCTCATTATTTTGAGCCCTTAGCAACTCAATTTCTAGGCGCTTCATTTCGAGTGCGTCGCGTGCAACACGTTCGCGTTCTTCTTTGGCCTCGCGCGCTGCCCGCTCGCGCTCTTCTATGCGCTTGCGCTCTTCCTCCTTATGCTCAATGCTTTCTAAACATTCTTTCAGTTCATCGTCGTCTGCCCCGATCGCTTCGATAGCCTCAATGATCTCCGGTTTTCTCTTCGCTTCGGCAATTTGGAGGCCCAACTCTCTGGCCAAGTTTAACAATTCCGGCTTCTTTAGTGCCTTCAGGTTCATGGCTGCCCTTAGTGCTGCTAACTCTTCACTCTATAACAACCTCGACGTACTCCAAACTTCCGTCAACGGTTAAAGAAAATCACTGCTCTGTACTTCCCCAAAAAATACGTAAAGCCTAGTGATATCTCAGTGAAGAAAAGCCATGCACTCACCATATGCAGTCATGAATCCTGACACCTTCCTTCCGAAGTTGTCACCAGGACCAAGAGGAGACGATCGTTTAGATGTTATCCAAAGTTGGGGCCTCCAGGGTAGCGCATCTCATCGCTGCCAACCAGTTGTTGGGACTCGCTTTGATGTCCGGTTCCATCCTACCGCGATCCGCCAGTTGTTGGGGCGCCGGTTACTACAACCTCGACCGGCATCACCTCTAGGTAGCGTAGCGCTGCCGGCAGGCTGTAGGCGTCCGGTAGATCATGGCGACCAGGCAGGGCGAGACGATTTTAAGTGCGAAACTTGCACGGTTTATTTCATGTTGAAGGATTGCAAAGAAGAGAATGAATGAATAAAAAATACATGGCGGGGCCGCTAAAATAGGCCCTCTAACAATGAGGCGGGGTTTCGCTCCAGTCACGTGACATGCAAGTCCAGTTGGGGGGGTGCGGCAGCATCTCCCTCTCGCCTAGGTGACGTTTCCCTGGCTTGTCCCCGCTGGTGGCAACCCGAAGGCTCCTGAAGACGTTATTCGTGGAAGGTGGGCCTATTCGCCTCCCACGCACATGCACACAAAAGGATCAACAACTCGGGCGTCCCAGTCCCCGCACCTGTACACAAAGGGATCAGACTATACTGCGTTCCAGATGCCCCGGAAGAACGTTTCGTAGAAGCCTCCCCGCACCTGCGCACAAAAGGATCGTCCCGCCTGCGACAACCAAGCACGATGGGGAGACCTCCTCCGTTAATCCTGTTAAACGGGCTGTCGTACGTCAACCGTAACAGACCCAAGTTGGCGGAAAAACGGTATATACTAACACGTATAGATGGCCCCCGGAAAGCACGCGATGTGCCCTAAGAATTTCGAACGCATTAAAAAATATCTTTTTTTTTCAAGTTATCCGATGGTTGGCGGAATCAAACCGGTGCAGAGCGCGGACGTTACGGCGGCGCCGATAGACGCCGCAGAGTATGCAGTGAGACACAGCATGCACTAGCAGCAGGACAAGAGCCCAACTGCATTTTCGATCGGCCGAATGTGCCGCTGGAAAACTTTCGGAATTTCTCCCGTGCTGGACGGAATCGAACCGACTTCACACGGGTTCCTCGAGGACAGCCGCCCGACGCTTTCGGAAGCTGCACCACAAATATACGCGCCGCTCTTTAGCGAACCTCTAGCCAACTTTGGTCACTGAATGTGTGCCAATGTGTGTGCGGTCACGGAGGGAACAATTCTCAGCATTCAGACGCACCGGCGCATTAGGTATCTCGCCTTGGACGACACGCGCAGCGTGTACACGAGCAGCGTGCACTAAACAAATCGGACTGGAGGAGCCCGTCTGCCGCATGATGCGTTTATCGGGCGCATGCACCGGCACGCCGCGCATTTCGCATTCCGCCCATTTCGCATTCCGCCCATTTCGCATTCCGCCCATTTCGGAGTCCGCCCATTTCGCATTCCGCCCATTTCGGAGTCCGCCCATTTCGCATTCCGCCCATTTCGGAGTCCGCCCATTTCGGAGTCCGCCCATTTCGGAGTCCGCCCATTTCGGAGTCCGCCCATTTCGGAGTCCGCCCATTTCGGAGTCCGCCCATTTCGGAGTCCGCCATTTCGGAGTCCGCCCATTTCGGAGTCCGCCCATTTCGGAGTCCGCCCATTTCGGAGTCCGCCCATTTCGGAGTCCGCCCATTTCGGAGTCCGCCCATTCGGAGTCCGCCCATTTCGGAGTCCGCCATTTCGGAGTCCGCCCATTTCGGAGTCCGCCCATTTCGGAGTCCGCCCATTTCGGAGTCCGCCCATTTCGGAGTCCGCCCATTTCGGAGTCCGCCCATTTCGGAGTCCGCCCATTTCGGAGTCCGCCCATTTCGGAGTCTGCCCATTTCGGAGGCCACGCGCAGGCTTCGCGGCGCCGCCGCTAGATGACACAGACGGCTCATAGGAAAACTCCTCACGCTGAAGGACATGCCTTATACATAAGGCGTTTCGACGGGGTCAATACGTTGTGTCCTTATACGGCTTCAATGCTCAGCGCATTACCGTGGACAGTCAACGTGAGATGGGTTCTGCCGAATGTTTGTTTTTAAGTGCGACTAGGCAATTAGTTACGTTTAATTATGCAAAATTTTCTACATTTGTTTTAGGGCATAAGTCGCATTTTGGAAGTTGTAGAGCGTGCGCACAAACAGCCAGTGAAGTTGCTTCGATGACCTTATTTCTTTACGTGATTCTTGTTTACGAGCTCTGAAGAAAACCGGCGACAATGGAAGAAAATTACGTCACATCGCTCCCAATTGTGTTTCTAAGGAACGAAACCCGAAAACCCTCTGAAATTGTGTATTTCACCCCCGTTAAGTGCCGGACTATCTCTAACCATTTAGGAAAATGACTGATTGCGGCCTTCAACACGAAGGTAATGACTTACGCAGGGCGCCATGGATCATCGCTTTTTTTTTTATGTGTATGCAGCTTTGCTGTTCAGAAACACGCTTCAAAGTGCTGCACTGAAGAAGTGGAAGCACGCACTGATGCCATTTTTACATATTTTGTGGACATTATTCCGAGCTCGCATAAAAAAAACAATCACAAAAAATCTAACATGGAAACAACTTCATCTGTGTGTTTATAAGTAAACTGTACAACTCCTCAAATGCAATTTATGCCCTAAAACGAAAATTGAAAATTTTGCATAATTAAACGTAACTAATTACTAACTAATCGCGCTTCAATGAGTAACTCAGGACGAATACAAACAAAATGGCGTCGGTCTCACTACTGGAAGGTGTATCACTATTTCTAATGTTTCGTTCTAGTTACGTTTTAAGCACACCGTATAAGCAACACTTTATGATCAAACCGAGGATCACTCAGCTGTTCACTTAAGGTTGCTAAGGTAGTCTCATCACCACGTTCACGGAAAAAAAGGCTTCACATTTTGTCGCGGCAGGCCATGCCACTATACCTCTTCAGTGGCTCTATATTATGTAATTTCATAAGTGACGCCCATGTAAAGGCGGTGCAGCGAATTTAGAGCGCCACAAGACGACTACCACACCTAGTAGTCAATGCAGATTCACTCTAATGCCTCTAAAGATTGGAGGTGTGTGCATTCCAGAGCATCGGACGACCAATGCTGAAGCACCACGCAAAGCGTAAAATCGGCACAATGTTCCAAACCTGATGAGTCCCAGCGGCTGTTGTTTGTACCACGCTGCCGGGCGGGCCCATTCACTGTAAAGAAGCTGCATTGCAAAGGAAAAAGATCATTTCAATTTAGCGCACAGAACCAGATCCAAAAGTGAATTTTTCGGGATGAAACTTGGGGAAAGAAATCCTTGCCGGTGGTTTAGGACAAGGCAGAAAAAGTTGTGCCTTAAATTTCGGCTGAATTGTCTGTCCCCGTATACTGCTGTGTATACCCTTAAAAAGAAAGCTCCTAAATAGCTCTTCCTACAGCCAAGCTTGCTTCTGTGCTTCGCTTGAATATCTATTACTCTTGCCATTTCAGCGAACTTACCCTCCGCTCAGTAGGAACTTCTTTCAGAGGATCGAACGACCCGCTCCCAATGGGGCCCTGCGCAATTGATTAATCGTTACACTCTGCAACAATTTAGCGGGGCTATCATTGTAGTGGGCACATACTACATTAACTAAACAGTATAACTGCAAACATACTTGTAAGCAAACAGTGAAGTTGACGGTATAAATAAAAAATAACATTCTAAGGCACTCAGGCATTCTTGCACAGGTAATGAGCAGATGTTGCGAGGTGTTCGATTCCATATTTCTATAAGGTTCGGGGGGGGGGGGGGGGGAGCTAGGTTATGTAGAATAAGTCAGTCAGGGGATTAAAGACAAATATGCTTAGTTCGTGACTATCATGGGCGTAGCCAGAGGGAGCACACCGGGCAATGCCAATTCAATTTTATTTCCAAAACATGCCCGCCGTGGTGACTTAGTAGCTATTTAGATCCAATTAACGAACGGCGGCAAAATGGACCAAATTCAATTTTTTTATTGCTCCAGGCAGTCTGTAATGCCTTTCTGCTCCTCGATTTGAAGGCTAGCTTAATCGGTTTAAAGCAAAGCACGCCGGTCTGTGTAAACGCTGCCTCAGCGGCGAACAGAAAGGAAAACTAAAGCTCTGAAATGTCTGAAAATAAAGGTCAAGTGAAACAGCTTCACGGCCTAAGGAGCAGCAACACCCGTCTTCTGAATTTCATGTTTTTCAAGCCTTAGTAGCCGCTGCGTTCATGAAAGGATGCCGGCCTGGATCGACTTAACCGAGGCAGCATACTAAACGAGTTTTATTCCATGGCAACGTACGGTTTCTCGCACGTACGTTACAGTGTGTTCGAATAAAGCAAGAAGTCGAATTAACCGACATGTAATTAACAAGAGTCGAGGGTATGTGTAATTTTTTTAGTGTTGTAAACAGTTTTGGCTCCCCAAACTAGAGAGCAGTAACTTAAAACTGTCATGAATAGAGAGTTATAGAAGCTGCACACTTTTTGGGACTGAATAACGTAGTTTAGAAAGTATACTGGCGACTCTTGATACACCCTATCCGCCCCCCTTCCGAAATTTATGTGTACCAGAATATCTGACATGCAAAGGCGTGGCACCTACCCTGCCGCCACTCCCCTTCCCCCGATGAAGAGCATGCCCTCTCCCCCCCCCCCCTTCTTCCTCCCTTATCGCCATGAAAAAAATGCCTGGCTACGCCAATGGTGACTACAATTTAGGGACTTGCCAAGCAAGTTGTTTTGGAAGGTATGTTATTGATTTGAAGAGAGATAGTGAAGTTTCACGTACTCGATGTTGCATCGTTCCGAAAAAGCAGCTAGATTAAAAGATGCTCGAAGAGAAGGTGATGAAAAAGCAGCGGTGGTAGAAACGCACCGAAGCAACTTCAGAGCACTGTTAACGTTGCATGTCCGTAACAATAAAGTAATTTCAAGACGCCACAGCGTTTACCGGGATGACTGATCACAGTGGCAACGCAACTCCGCGGTAACTATTCGAAGTGAATATCACGCCAAATGGCAGATTCCCTGTTAAGAGTTAGAATTCCTTCATTCCAGTTCTTATACGAAAGAAGAAAACAGCTTTCCAAAAGAAAATGCTGCCTCGTTTCACCGGCTTCACATGCCTCACCAACCCAACATTGGCAGTACTAAAAAATAGAGGGAGCACATTGAAATCTAGATATTAATATACCATGCCAGGCAGATTAGTAATATAACAATAAACAGGGAGAAACAATAAACATACGACTCGTGTATTTCGCGACTTAGGGATATTTTGTTCACTTTCTGTATATCTCGCCTCTTATGTGGCACCCCTTTTTAGGGGGTTGGTTTTTGAGGTATTACCATGAAAATGAAGATAAACACCAAATTGCACAGCGTAGCTTTCTTTAAATGCGTAATATTATCACACCACCTTCCCATTTCGCAGTTCTGCCCGTAACAACAAACGCAAATGTCAAGAAGGAACGAAAGCGCTACAGAAGTGTAACCCAATTCAACAGTGTTACGTATGCAGGGCTAGAATAAATGCTACGTTGTGAGTAATAATATCGAGATATACCTACATTTGATACGCATATTTATAAACAAAACATAAGACTAATGCAGCACACAAATAGGCCGCCAATGTACAAAACAAATGCATGTGCAGGTTCTAACATGTGGTCTTACGTCATGCAAAGGGTAGGCTTCCAAGTAGACCTGGTCGTTGAGTAGCTTGTGTATGCCTGCAGTCATTAAAAAAAGACGAATATTCAGTTTAAAACTGGTTAATTTCTGGTAATAAAAGTCCAGCACGAAACTGCTCAGGACAAGGAAGAAAGAAACTCTCAGAATAAGTTGGCCTACTTAAACATTGCAGTACCATTTCGCTCCTAACTCTGTTGTCGTTGGTTGACAAATGACAGAAATAAAAAGCCTGTGTTTTACGGTTGCTAGCAGAAGGCTTGGTGTCGGTTTGCGTTACGATTTATATAAGCGCACATTTTCACGAATTCCAACAGAAAGTCACACAACAGGTGCTTTACTTTCTTCTTCGTTTAATGCTTGCGCGTCTTTAAACCTTCAAACATTACGTTGTTTGTATTGGTGCCGCGATTAATGTCTCGTCCAACGGTCTTGTCGCCAACTAAACGCACCACATCTGCAGCGTTAGGACATCGTGCGCTACGTAATCCGCTGAAAATAGCGGATTACAAAAATAGCGGAAATACCCTACAGCGGTTGGGTGTTTCGAGTTTATCACTTCTAAGCATGTGTCCCACCTTTTGTGTGTGGGTTTAGCTTATGTTTGTCCGAGCAGCAAGGTCGTTCTTCACAAGCCTCCGGAAATATCAGACGTTAAGCGTTTACAGAGGTTTTGTTTGCAAGCATGTGTCCATGTTTTTGTGTATATTTATATCCATGGAGGAAGGCAAAAAGAGAAACTGACGTCCCTGCGCGAAGCCTTCTGACTTATAGCAACTGCTCCTCCGTAAATGAGGGCCGCGAATCCTGAAATGACACCTAACTGCCGTCTCACTTTTCGCAAGCCACCTGAGACTGTTCGGCCTTCTGCTCAGTTTTTTTTTTTTTTTTTTTTATGTAAGGTTTTCTACGAAAATTACTCGATAGAACTTTGGCGCTAGCTGTAAGCATTGCCGTTCTGCCAGAATGAAAATACGGTTAACACATGAATTTGTCTACACTTTGTCATTCTGGCTTCAAACGGATTTACAATTGATCTTTTTCTTCATTATGTTGCCTCATAGATGCAACAATGTGCTTGTGAATTGGCATGTGCAATGGTTTATGGTATGGGCAATGGTTCGGCAATGGGTTACGCATGTGCGCAGAGTCCTATTGCTTTCTGCGTTTATAAAAATATGAGTACTTTGCACTGTGCGCCTATGGAACCAGATACATTGCAGCAAATAAAGCCACAAGGACGTCACCATGAAGCAACGAGCATGAAGACAGATCCGTGTACTAACCATCCTTCCTATAACTTAACAATAGCACCTCTAGAGTTCTCTCTGGTAACATTACTACGATACTGTAGTTTTTTTTTTCTTTCCTCCATTGTTATTTAAGCTTGCCCGAACAGCACGCTGGTTGTTCTCAATGCCCCTGAAATTGACCGGAAGCTTGCGCAGCTTTATGGGAAGTTGTGATCACCTCTTTGACTTTCGGTGTCTTCGTATGCCGCCCTCATGAGCACCTCCCACGCTATCCGGCTTCGAATGGCTTGCGTGAAGAAGGTCTCCTTGTATTGCATCAGGTACCTGCATAGACGTGGTAGCGAGAGTGATTGGTTCTGCCAATACTATATCGGCACTATATTGAACAGTTTAAAGGGACACTAAATCTATACACTAAATCTGGTAAACAAAGGCTGTCTGGTAAATTGTAAGTTTGACTTTGAAATTCATTTAGACTGGTAAAGCACTCTTCGTTAATTTTGCCGCAAAATACTGCTCAGTTTAAAAATAAAGCTCAAAGCTTATTTCAAAATTTAGCGCAGAAACCAACAGGCGCTGGTAAGTGATGTCGTGACGTGCAAAACAATTTCGTTCTTGTTGAATTGGACGTGACTGGGAGCCACACGATCAGCAACTGATAAAAATCCTTTATTCGGCGGGCTATTATATACACAGACAACCCATGATGTAGTTGTCACGTAGCTTACCTGCACCGCAAAAAGAAAGAAAGCGGCGTTAGGTGCCGCGTCATAGCATTCCTCCCGTTTATGTTTAGTACAAGTCAATGGTTCTAAACGATAGAGTCAGTAACGAATGCCTGGTCGTCGGATACGGGTAGATCTTCTCAGCACTGTGTCCTCAGGCGTGTAGCGAGGACTGGGAATGGCGGGGCGGGGCTCGACATCTTCAGGTGCTCGCTCCGGAGGAAGCCTGAAGTGCACGGTATAGTCGGGTAGAGGTTCAGGCGGCTCCGCTGTTAGCCATGCGCGTCTCAGTTGGTTTCGGTGCCTATGGTGCATGTTGCCATTGGCCATCCTCACCAGGTAGGATACTGGACCCTTGACTTTAATGATTTCCGCCAGCTTCCACCGAGGTCCTGCGACGAAACTTCGGGCATAGACAGAATCGCCAACACCAAATCCTTTCACTACAGAGCTAGACGTAGCAGGCTGACGGTCTGGGTGCAGCTTGTCTAACGCTGAGCGTAATTTTCTACCCATCATGAGCTCCGCAGAACTCTTTCCTGACACTGAATGCGGGGTGGTATGTGGTTTCAATAAGAACCTATATAGATTGCACTGGGTGTCGTTTCCCGACTGTTTCTTCAATGCTTTTTTTTACTTCCCGCACCCTTCGCTCCGCCCTTCCATTACTAGCGGGATGATAAGGGCGCTGTGAACACCGCACGGATGCCGTTGAACTTGAGGAAAACTTGCATCTGCTCGTTCGTGAAAGCTGTTCCGTTATCGGAAACGGTAACGTCCGGAACACCGTGAGTCGCAAAGAGCGCGCGTAGTGTTGCAATTACTGCCGATGTTTTCATGGACGGCATAATCTGCACTTCGGCCCAGTTGTAAAATGCGTCTAGCGACGACGAGAAAAACTTCGCCTTTCACTGGCTCCGCAAAATCAATATGCAACCGGCTCGAAGGCTGATCTGGCTTGAGCCAGAATTGCACTGGTTCTTTTGGATCGCTTTGGCGGTTTAATTGACATGTGTCACAGTGACGCACAAAATCTTCGATTTCTTTGTACATATTTGGCCACAACATTGGCGACCTTGCCTGACTCTTCATGGCTGTCATGCCAGGATGGTTTGCGTGCAGCAGACGAAGAACTTCTTTTCTTGCCGCTAGAGGTATAACTACTCTGTTGGCCCAAAGGGTACAATCACGGTGCAGCGACAACTCGGTTTTTCTTACTTCGAAAGCCGTAAAATCATTGTGCAAATGCGTGGACCAACCAGAGAACGTATTCCGTCATCGTGGACACCGAGGGCGCAAGATTTTCGCACCACGTGGTAATAGATAGTGTTGAACACCAAGTAACAAGATTGACTACTACAGGGTATTCGATCTGTGTAATAGCAGCACTCTGTGAAAAATTAATCAAGAAGATTAAGTGTGGTGTTACTGCTTCACCTCAAGATAACCACCAGGAGCGTAGACGTTATGCTGTGATCCCTTACCAGCATAAGGTGTCACACAATCTCAAGAACGTTGCGCAAGGTTACGGTGTGAGCATTGTGTTCTCCGCCCCTCAGAAAATGGCACGTTTGTGTGTACGTGTAATGAATAAAATTGACAGGTCACCTAGCAATAGCCCTTTTGTTTTCCCATATTGACCACAATAAGCCAGAGTACGTCCCCTGCGTTCACGCTGTAGTATATGAATTCCCTTTCACTTGTGTGCGTGTGTATATTGGACAAACGAGCCGCTGCATTAATATTCGTTTAAAGGAGCATTCCACGAACTGCTTGTCTGACGGCTATTCTCACGTGGCGAAACACTGCAGGGACTGTGAAAAGGAGACAAACAAGGCGTGCCGACTGCTACTGAAAAGAACTAAGATTTTATATCGCCATAAGGACCGCATCATGCGAGAGATCTTCGAGGCTTATGCAATTAAGAAAACACGTGGATGCATCAGTGATCCGTCGGTGGCGGTTGCAGATTGTGAAGGGCAATATCTAGGAGCGAGAGTGTGATTGAAGCGTACATGTGATCATGTCTTGCCAATCGGATCATGTTTTGTTATCCTCACTGTATATATGTCATCTTTCACCCATTAAAAGTTAGTTGTGAGTCTGCGCACGTGTTATTTTTTTCATCCTCCTTTGCTCCTTTGTACCTGTTTCTAGCGCAGTTAAAATATTTCCAATATGAACTTCAACCAACTAGCCCAACTTGGTGCACTACCTCTTGAAAGCGCTGAATCATTTCTGAACCCTCGGACACTTTTTTTTATTCCTTGAATTTGAATTCCTAAGCCCTCAAACCAACTTCTTCAAAGCAGGCTGCTGCCTTGTTTGCTCACTACTAGTAAAGGCAATTTCGCACACTTTTCTTTGAAGCGCACTTCTACTATTGCCTTTCCCACCATCTGCAGTGGCTCTTTCGTCCAATTCACGAGCTGCGTGCCAGTACTCTGAAGTGGAATTTTGCCTGCGCTGCCTTCAATTGCTCGAAAAACGCGTTTCTTGACTGACGAGCGAGTGTGACACCCCTGAGTCTACTTCCATCTGCACTTCTTTTCCATGAATCCGTACAGTGGCGATTAACTTTTCAAGCTCGTGAACTTCGCCAACCGAGTAAAGTTCTACTTCGTGAAGCGGTCTGCTTGTCTGACTTTGCTTTCGTGACTGCTTTTCTGGCTTCTGTGCAGCAGTCTGCTTATAACTTGACTGCGATTCTTTTCTGAAGCGACATGCCCTCGCGATATGGCCTGTCTTCTTGCAGTAGCGACATGCCGCATAACGAAACGTGCAAGTTTCAGAACTGTGCTTACCGTTTCAGCGGTAGCAAGTGACTTCTCTGGTCGAAGCCGGTTCCCTTAAGCGCGTTACGTGGACGGCCGCGTCGCCTGTGCCCCTTGCGCCATGTGGCTGTGTGTCCTGATTTCTCGTTGCTGTCGTTGAGTTGCTTCCGCTGTCACAGCCATGTCGTACGCCACAGCGAATGTCAGGTTCCTTTCTGCCAGTAGCCGTTGTTGCACCGCCTCGTTGTTGATGCCGAAGACGAAACGGTCTCGCATCATCTCGAACAGTGGAAGCGTCTTGTTTCCGAAACCGCAGTGTTCAGCCAGTTTTCTCAGCGCTGTCACGTAGTCTGCGACGCTTTCCCCTTGAGCTTAGTTGCACTAATAAAATTAAAATCTCCAGTAGTGACGGCTTCAGATGCATGCATTCGCGGACCGCTTTCTTGATGCTATCGTAGGTTGCAGCGGTCGGCCTTTCGGCTTTCACCAGAGTCACGATGTGACTAAGTTTCTTCTCCGCAAGAGCTGCGCAAAACCGCCCGCTTTTCCTCGTCCTTTGAAAGCTTGTTCTATTCGCAGTGCATTTCCAGTTGCTCCACGTACTCATTCCATGACGCGCTTGTATGTACTGTACCTACTGTCCCCCAAGCTGCTGACTGGCATTGCGCCGCGCGCATTGGTCGGGCCTGCGCCGGTCCGCTGCCTGCCTCGTCACCAATTGTAATGGACGTGACTCGGAGCCAGACGATCAGCAACTGATAAAAAGCCCTTATTCAGCGGGCTATTATATAGACAGGCAACCGATGACGTATTGTCACGTAGCTTGCATGCACCACAAAGAAAGAAAGAAAGAAAGAAAGAAAGAAAGAAAGAAAGAAAGAAAGAAAGAAAGAAAGAAAGAAAGAAAGCGGCGTTAGGTGCTGCGTCATAACACTTGTTCTTTTTTAAATGCGAAGCATTTCTTGGCGAACTCTGACAGTATCTATCTATCTATCTATCTATCTATCTATCTATCTATCTAGCCGCCTACGTCTTGGTGCTCTCATGGTCGCATCGTTAACTTGGTATTTACCAAGTTAACGGTATTTTGGTATTTACCAAAATTGGCGTAATATGACAAGAGTGGATGACGAACATAAATTATAGGTTATAACATGAATATCATGACATGTGTGTCATGTAGGTCATGAAACAGCTGCCTACGGCTTGGTGATCATGGTCGTTTCGTTAACTTGGTAGGTACCAAAACTGGCATACTATGACAACAGTGATGACGAACATAAATGATAGGTCATATGAATTTCATGACATGCGTGTCATGTAGGTCATGAAACAGCCTCCTAAAGTGACAATGACCCAGCGAAGAAAACTTTAACACTCAAAAACCACTGAAATGAGTTCGGACGTGGGTACTAGGAGAAGGAAACACTAAATGATGATGGTAGAAGTCATTGTCATGAGCATGACTCTGCAAAAATGACAATGACTCAGCGAAAAAAATATTCATACTCAAAAAGCACCGAAATAGGTTCTGACGTGGGTAGTAAGTGAAGGAAACACTGAAGGGTGATAGTAGAAGTGATAGTCATGAGCATGACTCAGCAAAAATGACAATGACTCAGCAAAAAATATTAACATTAAAAAATCACCGAAATGAGTTCTGACGTGCTTACTAAGTAAAGGAAACACTAAAAGATCATGGTGGAAGTCAGTCAGCCTAGCTAAAGGGACTCCTCCGGAGTCAGGACATGAATGCCATGACATGCGTGTCATGTGGGTCATGAAAAAGCCGCCTAAGTCTTGGTGATGTCATGGTCGTTTCGTTAACTTGGTAGGTTCCCCACATACTCGCATAACATCGATTCCCACAGGCCGTGGGATCTGCCGTCTTTTTTTTTTTTTCTTACTTGCGTCTATTGCAGGTCCTGGATCGCGAAAGCTAAGAAAAAATAGTCGCTTGCCTTAAATAATTTACTGTATAATATCTTTTCTGCATCCACTTTCGGTTTCATTTTTCATGAGGTGCCTGTTTCATGATGCCAGAATGCGGAATGGGATCACCTGGGAGCAACAAATCGCGACGTTTTGGCTTGCATGGTCGCTTCCTGTGCTGCTATTTGTGATGCGGTCCGGCGCATAGCAGACGGCCGAGCGAACCAGAGAGAGTGTCAAAACCTCATTATTTCCTGCTCCCACGTGACGTTTGCGTCTTGACGTCATAACGTAGTCACCTTCAGCGAAACGGAACCGAACCTGGCCGTACAAAAGCTATTATAATAAATTATTTAGAACGCTCCTCTGAGGCTTTCCTGTATTTGTTCTAGAGTGTTTAGGTCTAAGGCCTTCATTTGGTGAAAAAGTGTAATCGATAATGCCATGTCAGTAGTCCTTTAATAGCTGGCGAGCTCCGCTCTTGGTTGCTATGCTCAGTTGCTGCGATGCGCGGAATCTGTACGACTACTGGCCCATGTTGTCATCTTTACGTGAGCCGTAGTACGAGCCATTCATCTAGAGCTTGTTACACGTGCTAACACTGAATGCTTTCTAGAAGCTTTTCGCCGATTCCCCTCTCGCCACTGCTACCCTCGTGTTGTTTACTCTGACAATGCGTCATGTTTTAAGCGTGCTTCGCGAGCGCTTCGTGCGTTATAAGAACTCTTATGAGGCAGTGCAGTTCGAGACTATTTTTGTTCGCATGGCATCTCGTGGAAGTTTTCGCCAGAACGCGCTCCTTGGTGAGGTGGGTTCTGGGAGCGCATGGTTCGATCTGTCAAGGGCAATCTCAGAAAGGCTCTTGGCACATCGTTCATCCATTACGAGCAGGCAGGCACTGTTTTAACGGAAGTCGAAACCGCCCTAAACAGTCGCCCGTTAATATATTTGTATTCTACACCGGATGAACCAGAAGTGTTAACTCCCGCTCATTTCTTGCACGGTCGGAGACTCACTGTCCTTCACAATTTATAAACACTCGAGGTTGAACCCACGACGCATACTGAGCTGCTTGAAACGTGGATTCAACGGCAAGAAATTCAAGAAAGCTTCTGGAAGCGGTGGTATAAAGATTATCTGATTTTGCTCTGAAACGCCCGTAAGGACAAATGACGTGGTCATTATACAAGATGAAAATGTGCCAAGAGTTTGCTTTAAGCTGGGAAAAATAATGGAGCCTTTTCCTGGCTCCGACGGGTTGGCTCGTGCCTGTCGTTTGAGATTGTCGAACGGCCAGGTTGTCTCGCGACCAGTGCAGCGTTTGTATCCTCTAGAAATGCGCCTCTAGCACAGCTCGCGCCGGGAGTGTTGAAACATCTGTTTCAGTATAGCGGTAGCGTCGTCTGCTACACTGTCCCGCGCATAGAAGCCGACGAGAAAGAGATTTGGAGGAGTGCGCGTGGCAGAAGAAGTATCATTACAATTGACTTGCAGACGAAGTATGATTACGGTCTACAAGCCTTTTCGGACTCTGCCGTGTGTCAGCCGTTGTTCGTGGACGGAGGAGGGGGAGTGCACAATCAACTTGCCGACAAGCATGTGTGCTCTGGCTACTCACATGGGTTCTCGCTGGCACACAAACTCGGCGGTGAAGAACTGCTTCTCGTCCGGTATGAGTTTTTTGTCGTAGGGGAACGGTATCCACAACTTGGCCCACAGGGTGTCCAGTTTGGTCGGCTTTGCTTCGACTTCGAGTTCTGTCGAGCCTTCTTCGAGCTGCGAACGTCGAAAGGCGTGTTAGGGGTCTCGGACACATGACGCATATGGAGTCGTTTGCAATCGATGGTAGCCAGAAAGATTTTTCAAGCCTGGAAAGATTTGAGTCTTGTTCGAAGACATTAATGTTGAGCACTCCTTCAATCTAGACAGTGCATGTTATTACTAAATAAATTGTGCGGTTTTACGTGCCAAAACTGCGATATGATTATGAGGCACGCCGTAGTGCGGGGCTCCGGGATTATTTGTATCACCTGGTGTTCTTTAACGTGCACGTAAATATAAGTACACGGGTGTTTTCGCATTTCGCCCCCATGGCCGGGATTCGATCCCGCGACTTGCTTAACAGCGCAACACCATAGCTACTAAGTAACCACGGCGGATCATGCTATGATGAAGAAAGTTTAACCTTCGCACCGTCTGTACCACTAGAGACGTCATATTAAGGCAAGTGAAAACAATCGTAATAGGTAAGCGCTTGCTCCCTGTGGCGACCGAGCAATTTCAAAAAGACCACTCATACCATGATTGGGAATCGCGGCGCCGAGACAAACGTGGGAACCACTGAAGAAGGAGAGGGGACGAGAGATCCATCCATCCATCCATCTATCCATTCCATTCACTCCGTCTGTTCGTTCATCCGTCCGTTCATTTATCCATCCACTGAATGAGCAAATCAGCCACGAATACTGGATGCTCATTCAACATTCCTCAGCTTCGAGTTGCAGAACAATTCCATATGCGCTTCCTATAGTGGCCGCCCCGGAAAGGGGTTGGTCCCAGGTTGAATTCTCAGATTAAGGCGAATTGTTTTTTCAACTGCGTAGCTTAGTTTACAAAAAAACAACAAAAAACTTGTTTTTTGCAGCTCAATGGTACTCTCCGGTGCATATCATTTTGTTCTTTTTTTTTTCCTCATTGAAACTTACTCCATGTTGGGGACTTCTGCGGAAGCGATTTGGTGAGCACAATGCTTGCGAGATCAGGCAGCACGCTGTGTTTCCCGATTAAGCAGTCCAATTTCGCAAGTCATGCTGAGTATTTCATGTATACAGGGCGTTCATTTCTAAGTTTCACGGAATTTTTAGAAATCGCCTGTGGTAGGTAGCATAATTCTTATCATTGAGCTGGATTATTCGATCAGGCGGACATTAGTAGCAGGAAAAATCGACACACATGTTCAACTAATTAACAAAAATTCATTATTTAACTCCTTAGTTCATTACTTTACGACACATATTCCAATTTACGAATTGTAGCCGGTGAGTTTGAAAGACACATCCACTTGAAATGAATTTCCAGGATGACACCAATTTGGAGATTTGCGCCATCAAACTCGCCACAAAAAAGCACTGCTGTACCACTTACTTTTTTACCAAAATGCTCTTTTATACATTGTTTTATACAACGTCCATGTATTTCGTCCCACACGTTGGGAAATATCTCCAAACTGGTGTCATCCTGGAAATTCATTTCAAGTGGATGCGTCTTACAAACTCACCGGCTACAATTCGTAAATTGCAATATGTGTCGTAAAGTAATGAACTAACAAGTTAAATAATGAATTTTTGCTAATTAGGTGAACATGTGTTTTAATTTCTCGTGCTACTAATGTCCGCCTCTTCGAATAACACAGCTCGGCGATTAGAATTAGGCTAGCCGCCACAGGCGATTTTTTTAAATTCCGTAAAGCTTAGTTTTGAGCACCCGGTATGTTTCATGAATGACTTGCAAACTCCTGGTCGCAAACTCCAGTTTTCTGCCTTTATCAGAAAGATGATACCTGTGTGAGTGCGCCATCGCTATTTAGCTCAAGGACATTTCTCGCATGTACATTGGCGTTCGAGTCCAGTTTTGGCTTGGCTACCTCCGGTTTTATTTCCGGTCGTCCTCTGTGTCTTACCTCGTGTGCAGGAAACGAATGTTGATAGCACTACATTTATACACTTGGCTCGTAACGCCCTTACGCCCTTGCAATATTTTCTCATACTCGTAAAGCATAACAAGTTCTTTTTCCTCATTCTTTAGTGTCGGAGGAGCTATGGGTGGCGCAAATATTGGCACATTTCATATTCCTTAACACGTGCGTGCGGTGGTGGACTTGTCATATCCGTACTGGGGACAGATAAGATGACGATGCCAACGTGGAGTGCAAAGAACGCCGCGTCAAAAGCTGTCGTAACAACAATAGTATTGCGCATCTTGTTCCATAGATATACTTCAAAAAACATCGGCAATACTTAACGTATTACTCACCTCTTTGAGGTCTGGCAGTGCCGGAGCCTCGCCTTCGCCAACTTTCAGCGTCGGAAAAGGCACCACTCGGCCTCTCTTCTGCGAGAGCCAAGCGACAGAGCTAGCGAACAAGTTCATTTCTCTCATGCCAAAAATACATGCGCAAAGTGGCCCCACCTACCCAAAAACTTAAGCAGTAACTGACGGCAAGCGACTTGCATATTTAAGATAAGTAAACAGAAACACTACAAGCATATTGCCTTGCGCTTGTACTTGCATCCGCATTGTACAAACGTCAGCACACATTTCGCCATATCAAAAGTCAAATCAGGCAATGCGTATTGATGACGCTTGAAGATACATGTGATATCAGGAAGCTGCATTGCACAAAAAAACAGTAAAAATTAAAGTAACGGAAAGTCGAGAAAAACAAATTAAGAAGCAGATTATATAAGGTCTGCAAGTATGTCATCGTTTTCTATGTGCCAATGTATCACTCTGATGAGCAACACGAGAACAAGTGAGAGCAGGAGCTAACGTCTCGACAAGTGGACTTGTCTTCTTCAAGGCGACATATGCTCTCCTCGGCACAGTATATATAAGTAGGTTCTTCCAAAGGGGAGAGAAGGTAAGGCGTGTGGGTGAGGTAACGAGCGAGATGTGTGTTAGCGGCGAGGGTGTAGAATTGTAAAGAAAGATAATGCACTACTGATAGTCGGTGGAGGAATTTGCGGCATTAGTTATTTTTTATGTTATTATGGTGTAGGTTACTCTTGCCGTGTTTCTGTTGCTGCAACTAATTACGTAACGCTGTTTTGTTGCAATGCTTTGTATTTATCTACATTAATTTCGAACAGGAAGTCCCCTTTCAGCCGTGTGCTATGGGACCTCCTTCTGAAAAAGTACACATATGCTTGTATTTGTTTACGAGTAAATAGACATTCATTGATTGAACGCGCCAAGGGGCTTTCCATTCTCAAGCAGTATTTTCTTGCGTTCCTTCGCCGATAAAACTGCCAAACTAAACCTAAGTGCATGAGGTGAGATCTCATTTCTGCCATTATTTATATTCTCGTCGTGGCTCAATTCACAAAGGATGCATTTTCACATACTCGTACGGCGTGGACGTTGCGAAAGATCTACAATTTCACGGCTAAAGTAGGATGAGTACAGACAAGAACGTGTGAGGAATCGCGGTGTGCTTCTACTTGAGGTTCAATCTGGAAATCGCTTCAAACAACGTGCAAAGAAGCGTCAACGGAAACACCATGTGCGGCGATGACCAGCAGCTTTAACACTGCCGCCTGGCAACGGTGACTGCCGAGCCCTCACAACAGAACACTGTATTCTCGACTTCTCGCCTCCCTTTGTTCACTTGTCTTGAGCGAAAAATCACAGTGGCTCTCAGCGGATGAAACGATACATTCTACAGCTAAAGATCTAAGAAATCTGAAAAACAACAACAACAACATGTGGCATTTAAACGGAGTGTCAGTAAACTGATAGTATCAACTTCGCGATTAAGAACTGCCGAGAAATGTTCAAAAGGAAGTTTCAAGGAACAGAAAATGAGAAAGTAAAAGGAAGGAAGGAAAGAAAGCAAAGGAAATGAATGAATGATTTTCGCGCAGACACGCATTGACATTTGAATGCTCGCGTCACACTGCTCAGGCCATATGCCCGTGTTACAGGCGCAGAAGGTTTTTGGAGTTCATGAAGACTGCACATCTACTAACTGATGTTAAGAACGCGGGTACATTGCCTACATTTCGGTCCAAAGTATTTGGTATTGCTTTCTAGACAATTTTAGGCGCATTTGTTACCGCGTAAGCGAAAATGTGTAACAATTGGTAAATACCTGTAAAGACCCGGGCACGTCTCAAATAAGGGTTCATTTCATTTTGCTTAATCATACGGAGAATTCCTGGAATTCAACCATTCAACTCATTGGAACAACAGGCTGAACGTTCCTTCCTGCTTTCTGCGTCACGCGAAGTTGAGAGCCCTTGAACAGCACAAGACTTGAGAGCTTCGTGCAGCCACGTCACATAAAGTGTAGCGACGTTTCCTCAGTCAAGAATGACGTTACGAAAGTGATAAAGCTCGAAGCGCCGCTATTCGCTTCTCGCCATTTCCCGTATGCACTCTCGATATGCTACGACGTCACGGCTAAAAGCATAAATGCCTTATGCAGCCTACGTAATGTTGCCACACCGCAGCACGGGTGACGTCAGCGAAAGTAAATAAGAAATATGAGGCCACGTTCTGCTTAAAATTTAGCAAAACTTAAGCATAGAGCTTACTAAAAAACTACTAGGAGGAATTCTGGCTCTTGTGTTTACGGAAGCTGCGATCATGGAGGTTCAGCCATCGCAGAGAATTATGGGTAACACTTCCTTCTTCTGGCTTCAAAACTATGACACTCTGCCAATTGATCCTTCTGAAAAAAAAATTGCGTTAGAAACGAAAAATTTAGAATGAATATGCATGTTACGCGGAGCGGAGTCTTCTACATTTACAAAGTAGAAGTGTTTCGAAATTCAGGCGAATAAATGCAGCTAAAAGAAAAAGAGTAGTAAATAAAGCTTGCACCTGATTAACTTTTTTCACATACCGAGCATATACTTCATAAAACATTAGTCAAGCGTTTTATCTCCATCTATGCTGCAGCCGCGGTCATTTCTCTGAAAGAAACAACTTTGCAGTGCATAGTATGACATGATTTGGAGTCAAATATGAACACTTATTTTGTTTTCGTAAATTATGCTGCAGTGGAATAGCAAATATTGTGCCTTTCACGTCGCGGGTACTACAATGACTGAAGTGATGCATATAGCAGTTTTGGACATTTTTGTCCTAATGAAAGCCTCACGTTCGTAATTCTACAAGAAAAGAAACCGAAATACATTTAGCTCAACTGAACCAACTACTTATGTCTTTCAAGCTGTAATACCGCCATTTTGAAACTCGACAAAACAATGCACATTTCTAGGTAACGACTTTTGGAAATCTGCAGTCAGGCAGTGGCCGAAAAGATCAAGCAAGGACAAGTGCCGCTCTTTATTATCACTTATTTTCTTTTCTTTTTTTTTTTAGAAAGATTGCTGAGACAGATGCTGTCGAGAAAAGCCGAGGAGGGTGCGTCTCCCGGATTGCAGTATGATCTTCTTTTTTAAGTAATTGGTGCTTTACATATCCAGGAGTGTTTATCTAGGAGGATATAAAAGAACTGCTGGAGCGGAAGCTGGCCGTAGAGGACAGTGAAGCTGCTGGCCGCCATCGTGTGGTGGACAAGAAACCGGCTGCATAGCATATTGTGTGCTTTCGCTGCAGTTTTTTTCTTTTTCCGCAAATGATCAGCATTATTAAACTGATATTTGGGGGTGGGCCAGCTTGAAATTTGGAGGTGGCCCAACTTGAAACTGGGGGTGTGCCAACTGAAATATAGGGTTTGTCCAACTTGTCAATTGGGTTGGCCCAACTTGAAGTTTGGGGTGGGCCGACTTCAAATTGGCGGTGGGCAAATTGAAATTTGGAGTTGGCCCAACTTGACAACTGGGGTGGGCCAACCTAAAATTTGGGGTAAGTCAACTTGAAATTGGGGTGGGTCAATTGAAATTTGGAGGTGGCCCAACTTGAAACTTGCGGTGGGCCAACTTGACGTTTGGGGTTGGGCTGACTGAAATTTGGGGTGGCCCAACTTGCTATTTCGGAGTATGCCAACTGAAATTTGGGGGTGAGCCAGCTAGAAATTTGAACGTGGCTCAACTTGAAATTGTGGGTGGGTCAACTTAAAATTTGGGATGGGCCAATTTGAAATTGGGGGCTGCCCAGCTTGAAATTTGGACGTGAGCCAAATTGAAATTTGGGGGTGGGCCAATATATATTTGGGGGTGACGAGCATGGTTCATCCAACACGTAGGATTGAACCATGTTCATTGCAATCGGGCCACACACATAAGAAGGTGCTGCAGAAGTACATTTCTCCAGGAAATATCACCGTGCACTGCAGTCACTGCACACAATCCGGCGGCCGCCGAGCTTCACTTGAAGAGCGTCCCTTTCACTCCAGCAATTGTTTTAAATCCTCCTAGCTTGTTATAACTTCACCTACGTTTATAGACCTCACAGACCGCCACAGCATGCTGCGGGGAGTGTATTAGGGTCTGCTGTTGTCGCCCCACGAGTATTTTTGAGTTGGTGGTGCTCCTCAGCGGCTCGAGAAATGCTTGCTTTCAAGTATGATGTGCTCAAAGTTTGGCTTCAGTGCGGACATGCTTGACGCGCGCGTTTTTTTCGGCTAGTGTGGACGTACCTTTAAAAGCAGTGAGATTATGAATCATCAAAAGCTGTGCGTACCTTGATGGGCATGCGAAGGTGCAGCTTCTCTGCGTAATTTATAAGCACCTCCCACGGGGCATGAACCTTGAGGAAGTTGGTCTTGCCGTCACGGGATGCCTGCATACAGTGGTGCAAGAACGAATAAAGCAAACATGTCCTAATGAATTTGTATGGAAACGCACACACATTTGGCCTTTATTACCAGGCTTCCACCCGCTGAATATGAACATGAACTGTACAATTATAGTAAATGGTCATACTTGCTGGTATAAGAGACACCGCAGATAAGCGTTTCTCATAGCGCCGGTCTCATACCTCGCGATTATTTCAACGACCTCGGGATATCTAACGTACACATATATCTTGGTGAAGGCGATTTTTTTTTTCGAGTTTTCGAGTCCGCTCCCGTTTTAATGCGACCGCCGTGGTCGGCAATCTATCGGTGATCCCTGCTGTGGTGTAGAATTCCGAGGATACTGAGCTCACAAAATGTCCATCCAAAGTTTCATTGGAGGTTAAGCCCAAATAAATATTTTCTGCTCTCGTGCCTAAATTTCAAGTTCAACACATGGAACATGTTTCTGTCTGTATTCATGGATGCCATTTCAAGTCGAAAAGAATTGAAATTGTAAGCGGTATAGTTTCGTGATACTGGCACTAATAGCTTTGCTGACATGTGATCATCGTAACGAATAGCCTAATTTATGCCTACTGCTTGACGATGACTGCTCGCAGCGATTTCCAATTATGCATGTCTTACGTCATCTGACTCCACCCTACGCCTTAAATTTTTCTAATTTCATTGCAGCAAAAAAAATTTCACCAATGTGGGATGCTATCTTGGTAATTATCAAATGCCATCATACTGTCGGATTCGTGATAGCGTCAGTTCTTATTGGGTAACAGGTAGCTATGCAGTCTCCGATTGGCTCAAAGCGCAAACATGGCGGAATTTGACAATGTTCGGTATATTTCGAAAGAACTTGCGTTTATTACTGGTCCCAAATTTCATACCGGTCATAACTCTTTAGTCTTCTTCAAGAATTTGGAGGATGATGTCGACCAAGGATTTCAGAGGTGTGGCTTGGCACCACAGAGGGGAGCGATACACTCTGCCAAGGAGTTAGGTATAGATGCTGCGGGTATCTTGATGATATATTGTCTTTTTGTGTGTTCCGTCTCTGGGCATACTCAATAAGTGTGTATGATATAGAGGTATACTTTATATTTCGAGCACTTCGGTATCCTTTGCATTCTATAGAAATAGTGCTTGTAGTCTTCTCTGAAGAATGGACCGGTTTGCGCTATCCTTATGATCAGCGCTCCTGGACTGTGTTTTCCTTCCCTTCTCTTGACACAAGTTCGGTTGCTCTAATAGATCACTGCTTATCGGTTCTAGTCAAAGACGAATCAGAAAGCTTACCGCGGCGTCCTCGAGTTCCAATTCCAGTCCTTCTCCGAGCAAGTTCTTTTCGAAGGTGACACGACGGTTTTCCAACACGCGGTCATCTAGCTTCTCATAGGCGAGCACGAAATCGATGCGTCGCTTGCCGTCACGAAAGTATAGGCTGCTTAATGCATCGTCGTGACTCGGCGCCACAGGCGCTTCGGCTGCGGCTTCAGACGCCGACGTGGGAGAAGCGGGTGTGAAGGCACCGGTTCCATGCGTCGAGCTCTGGAGAACAGGTGAGAATTGACCGTGATACAAGAGGAAATGTCTATAACCCAACGTCAAATAACTGACTCACTGAATGATTGACTGCTTGACTGATTGGTTGATTGATGGTGTCTGGCACAGTGTAGGGGGCTATCGAGGGACACCATAGTATCGGGCTGCTCAAATCTGAACCATCTCGAAATTTCTTTTGGACGAAGATAAAGCCAACAAGTTCAATCAACCAGCTTTAGCTGAAATAAAAATTTCTCGCAAATACATCAACTTCTATTTAAAGAACCCTACATACAGCTCCAGTATTTGATATTAGAATAACGACGAAGATATGTCATCTTACACGGTGCTGCTGCTGTACCTATATCGAACTTGATTGTCGATAATGCTCGTTCGTCACGCAGGCCAGGACGTGAGACTAAGAAGCAGTCATTTTCGTGAATGTGTGAGCCGAATTGTGAAAGTGTACAAACTTTGAAAACAGGAGCCAGACTGGATTCCAAGGTTACAAGGCCAGCTGGAGTTCTTTAACGTTCACCCAAGCTCGCTGCTCGAGTATTTGCATTCCGCCCCATCAGAATTAATGCTGCTGCCACGGCTAGGGACCGAACGCTATACCTCGTGAGCAAAAGGAAAGGATACAACATACCAATTCATAGTACATGATCTAAATAGTGCGCAAGAAAACTATGATCAATCAATTAATTATTCAATCAATCAGTCAGTGAGTCATTGGACCAATCAATCAAGTCCCGCGCCGCGGATCTCGACAAACAGTTCGCAATACGCGAGATCTGTCATGATAATATAATTGGCATTAAGAAACGATGTATCGAAAGTACTGTCTTCTTTCTGGCAGTGAGCAGGATTCGCTAGGGGTAGGGTTTCGTCTTTACCTGGCTGGGATCGGGAAAAGTGTGGTGTCTACGATACTCGCCTGTTGTGCAGTTCTCCCGGGGTCCTCAACCGCACTGGGAGCAGGGTCTGACGCAGACGGGTCTGCGTTGTTATTCTTCTGCTTATCTGGGGAGAAAGAATCAAGCCATAGTACACCGATTGTTTCGTGTCACCGCAAGGATACAAGCGGATTAAGCAGTGAAAGCAAAGCGCAGAAAGTTCTCAGCAGCACATTCCAATGCTATCCAGTTATATGTATATAGTAATTCGTAGTAGTTTAGGTTCCAGTGTAGTAAACACTCTCAAACACAAAAAAGGCATTTTAAGGCGAAGTTTCCTTTGCGTACCTCCCCGATGTTTGGCCTGTCGTCGTCCTCGTCGCCTGTCTCGCCGTGTAGAAGCTGTCGCTCAATAAAGAAATGAAAATTACGCATCCGATGGTAAGCTCCGAACACCTTCCCACAGCGCAGCAGCCTGACACGTTACGTGTTACGTCACTGACCCTTTGTCTTTCTTTTCTTTATTGCAGGCATATTTCCAACTCAAAACACACAAGACGCATGACTTAAAGGGAAACTGAACAGGTTTTAGATTTCTAAAAAGTGACGTTTTTCTGAAGCGCAGACAGTTGAAATCCCCGGTACAAAGTTTTGTTTTTCCATCGTACAAGTAGCGGCGGCGTAATAGACCGATCCCACCGGCAAGTTTCACGACGCCACCGCTGCCGCGGTGCATGCTGGTACTTATAGTCATCCGGCCACTCCAGCCGCCCGGAGTGCCTGTGCGTCCTGTTCCGAACGCTTTTTGGCAATTTTTATGGTTCGTGTAGAGCCATCGTGCGATGGGAGGATTGACCTGCTGCGTTCCTGGGTGCTACAACAACCACACAAGGGACAAAGGCTTCGGATTCTATGTGTTTTCTAAAGAGCGAAAGCTTCGAGAGACGTGGATCCAACGGAATAATAGGTGGTACTGGTAATACCCAGCGCGAGAAGAAACACGGGGACGAATAGAGGCCGCATTTCGATGGGGTCAAGATGCGAGAACATCCGTGTACTTAGATTTCCCGGAATTTAGCGATTTGTCGATAATCGATTAGCTATCGATTGGCTATCAATTACCTATCGCCAGCTATTTGCCACGTATTTTGGCTAGGTTAAGCGCTACCAAGTCATCCCCAACATTTCCTGAAATTTATTGATTATTGATCGGTTATCAATTAGCTATTGATTGGCCATCGATTGGCTATTGCAAGGTATTGGCCACATATTTGGGCTAGGCTAAGAATTACCAAGTCATCCCCAGCATTTCCTGAAATTTATTGAATATTGATCGATTATCAATTAGCTATTTATTGGCTGTCGCAAGGTATTGGCCATGTACTTGGGCTAGGCTAAGCACTACCAAGTCATCCCCAGCATTTCCCGAAATTTATTGATTATAATCAATTATAGATTAGCTAATGATTGGCTATCGCAAGGTATTGGCCACGTATTTTGGCTAGGCTAAGCACTATACCAAGTCATGCCCAGCATTTTCCGTAATTTATTGATTATTCATCGATTATCGATTAGCTATTGATTGGCTATCGCAAGGTAGTGGCTACATATTTGGGCTAGGCTAAGCACTACCAAGTCATGCCCAGCATTTTCTGGAATTTATTGATTATTGATAGATTATCTATTAGTAATTGATTGGCTATCGATGACTTGGCGATGATTGGCTATCGGCGTTATGTTAAAAACGCCGCCTAGCTTACACAAGAACTTCTAGATATCGCTATTACCGAAGTCGGCAAGTCGTGCGCGAAACCCCTGGAGGTAAGCATCATTAGGGCACGAAAGATTCGGCGCGGCATTTCAAACCTGTCTCCAACAGGTGTACGAATCCTATTATGTCCGTCGCTAAGCAAACATAACTTTGCAGTCACCGAGATGCACGTGTGCAAAAAATAGTAACGCAAAACGACCGCGTACATCAGCATGTACTACATACAAAGATCGAACAAATACGATACTCAACCGTAATCAGCGGGTAACAACCGAAATGAAAGAGCTGCAGGAACTTTTCAACGTTCGCCTCGCATGCTACAATAAACAGCCGATTTAATTTCTTAAAACACATGACGAATTTTTCTCGGTGGTGGAGTCGCAGAGATGTGCGCAGTACTCAACGAGCGCGGACTGCGGTTACAGTGGCTGTACTGCGGTGGCGTGGTTGACCAGTTGACTACAACCAAGATGGTGGCAGTGCTACTTCCGGAAAACCGGCGCACGCGCAGATCTGTCGGTGGGATCGGTCTATTAAGAATTAAAATCGCAGCTATGCTCCGCCCACCGCGGCTCGCGGAGTCGGCCCGCGGCGGCGGCGGAAGAGGAAGGCTAGCGGAAATGACGTCAATATAGGGGTCCCAGGCGCCCGCGCGGAAAGCGTGTGCACCTTTTGCGCGTCAGTCGTGTTGTATCCATGGCCTTTATCGCAAATGATCAAGATCTCCACCCTGCGTTTCTGGCTAACGCTTCAAAGGACTGTCACCGCAAGGAGAACTCCGTCTAAGAAGCATACAGTGTCACCTTGCCGTCCTTTTGCGCTGCTTACGGCTGTACGAACACCGGGCGGCCGAGACGACGTCATCTTTCACAATTTCCCACGGCAGAAAAAACAAGCTGCTCAGTGGATCGCTGCGGTGAAACGAAGTAATTTCAAGCCTTCAATAACCACTCTTCTCTGTTCAAAACATTTTTGGGACAGTGATTACCATCAGAGTTTATCGCTGATCCCTGCAATGGGAATTCCAGTGAAATCTGCTCGACTAAGGCCAGGCGTGGTGTCATCGATCTTCGCTCATAAACGGAATGAATCGCCGCCACCGAGAGCAGCCTTCTGTGATACTTTGTTTTTTTTTTTTTTTTTCTGTCTTGCAAGACATTCGTTCACTTCCTGGCAGCACAAACATTCTTCTTCTATTTCCATTGCACTGCAGTGCATGCAGGAACACCTGTCGCAACAGAAATATACGTCAGGTAGAAAATACACCTAAAATAAAGTTTCAGTGTCCCACCAGGCATCCGGCCGCACTCGGATACCTAAGTGCCCGTACGCCTGAGTGCTTACATCACTTGCTTTAAGGAAAGCGGCAGATTGTTCAAAAGCGTGAAACG
This sequence comes from Dermacentor silvarum, assembly GCF_013339745.2. NCBI lineage: Eukaryota > Metazoa > Arthropoda > Arachnida > Ixodida > Ixodidae > Dermacentor > Dermacentor silvarum. The sequence goes on from NC_051162.1 coordinate 148,296,162, forward strand.
ACAGGAGTGGGCTTTTATCTCTGATCGTTTCAACACAACCGGGAATCGAGGGCCAAAAAGCATAAAATAGAACTACAGTAAACCGCAGAGATATGCATAACAACGTACAGTGGCACACTTTGTTTTTCGTCAAATTCCCGCACGACATTGCAAGCAGCCCAAGCACGCCGTGGCGGCGTCGAACGCTGCTTCTAGCACCGTGGGTCACAAAACAGCACAGCTATACTGCAAAAATTAAGAAAAATTCACTTCCGTGCGGCGTATATTTTTCTGGCACGTCTGCACATTGTATTGCTATCTTAGTAACTTGGTAACTGCAAAATGCACTGTGCTGACAGAGCGTCTCCGCATTCGCTGCAAGATCGAATAACGCAATGATTGCACGCATTGTTTGTTGCGGTCACAGCACAGCAGAATGCATCATTTGACCTAATATCTGCACTGAATTAAATTATATTGCAAATACAATAATTTCCATGCGATGTGTACCTTCAGGGCAATTCGGCAGTCGCACTTTATTACTTGCAAACCAGCAACAGTAGAATGCACTGTGTACAAAACGAGTCTCTTTCCGTATTCTTTTGTAAGGACGCCCGGTATGAAATAATACAATCGCACTCTGACTGCTAAGGCTATATAACATGGTACAGCTTCAGAAAAACTTACGAATACGTACCAGGCGATACTGTCAACGCGGGTAAATGTCGCAATTCGGTCCTCGGATCCGGCGGGCTCCGGCCATTCCAACTTCCGCGCTGGCGATCGCGCTCGCGCTTGGCGTAGGTGTTTCTCGTTGTCGGGCCACTGGTTCAAACGCGTATGGTGCCACGCCAATCACCCCTAAGTGATCAAAATGATCCACAACAGCAACTGAACTGTGCGAAATCGTCTGGAAGGTAGTCGCAGTACCTGGTGAGAAGCTGTCACGTTGCGGCGGGCTCTCGTGGACCCATGGATTGACGTCACGGTGCGCTCCACCAATCATCGATGCGAGCCGGATTCGCCGCGCGCCACCCAGTCGCAGCTCGGTTTTTTTTTTTCTTTTTTTTTTTTGCTAATAACGCGTTTTTGGCTACGCCATGTCAAATTTATTGTCGATTTTCGTGTTCAGGGTGTTCAAAAGTATCAAATGGTGCTTATAACTCGATTTTTTTGGAAACCTGTTCAGTTTCCCTTTAAAGAAAGCTTTTCAGATATAACACACATTTTGGAGCCTACGTGCATCGGAACTTTCGTACAGCGGTTAATTAGATGTCCTAAAAAGCTGTCGCAGTTTCACCTGAAAGGCGAAGCATCAATTGCAATAGCAAATTTGTAGAGAGCTATGCGGAGTAATGATATTAGCTTTATCAATACGTGGTTTTCAAGCTTGTTCAATTTTCCTTGATATCTCTCGAACTCTAACTAGGAGGGAGCGAATATCCGACATTGAAATACAAATTGAATTGTGACTACCGTTCTACTGGATAGTTCCCCTATTCGAAATCGTCGAATATTCGCCTGTGTTAGAACATAAGGAATAACATCACCGGAGTCTAGGGGAAACAAAGACCGACGTAAACGTTGTCGTCTTTGAATGATCCTCCTGCAGGACGGCTGCTAATGCTGCAGACCAGCACGCATTTCCCTCTGGCCGCATAGTGAAGCCAAGAAGTCCATAATTTACGAGCTCTCCGGTTAATTCAGTTAAGAACGGCATTACATTCATGTATAGAAAAAAATGTGAATAATTTTTTTCACCTGACGAATTCCCCACAAACTTTACATTTCAACACGTTTAGATTCCGGATTCAATATTCGATTCGATATGCGAAGATAGCTTTTCTGAAATATTCGTATTTCGTATGATTCCGGCATTTCATTATTCGATCGTCCCTACCTAAATTTGCCTACTATTCTTGGGTTCGGCGGCACAGCGTTCCTTCTTTCTAGACAGAAACGAAAGAGGGCTGTATTCGGCACGGAGCTAAGCATATCAGCGAACTTAAAGAGTCGCCGCACCGCGATGAAGCTCTGCACTCGAATATAGTACTCTAGCCCTGTACTCCCAATTTATACCACTTACCAGTAGGTGCATGCGCGTCGGTCGCAGGTCGGTTCCCTGGACGGAAGGAAACGTGCAAGTCATCATCCATGGTGCCCTCTTGTTCTTGATTCCAGCCTGTGCCACTTACCCACTACCGGGAACTGACAAAGAAGAAGCGGGTTACAGAAAAAGAAACAGAATTTGAATTACTTACGAAAAACTATAGAAACAAAATATGCAAATTAACAATAAATTGGGTTGATTAACACCGCAAAGTCCAACATATCATTCATGACACGCCGAGTTTGATACGTCGAAGTTCATATTGATGCGCAATAAACTTAACACACAACCCGTAGTTCAGTTTTCGATACCTTGGATGAAGATTTTTGTTTTGGACAGTTCAGCAAAACAATGGCTAAATGATTAGCCGAATTGTACTGAATGTTTACTTAATATTGCACTCTTTTTTTGTGCGCATGTATCTTCTCCGTGGCCTGAAAAAAAAAGGTTAAAATGTTTCTTCTAAGTTTCCTTGATATGGAATGGTGTTCGAGCTTTCTCGCATTCAGGAGGCGCATTTCGTTTGTAAAAAGGCAGAGAGGCCGGCCTGAGGTTGTACACCTTATCCTGCCATTTCTTCGCAGTGGAAGAGGAAGAGGAGGGGGTGGATGCTGATGATAAGTATACTTATCGCCTGCTTCTTGGCCAATCCCCCGTAGTGGGTATGCGCCAAAGTTTAGGAAACAAGACAAGACAAGTATACTGGTAGAATAAATGCTGGTCGTTAATACAGCTGCATACTTAAAGCGCCGAGTTTAGTCCCATGTCATGTAGAACTTGTATCATGGCCCATATTCTTTGTGTAGCTCCCCTCGGGTTCAATCCAATGGGTCGAAAAAAAAATCCCTCCATTGGTGGCTGCCAGAGAAGAGAGAGAGAGAAGAACTTTATTGATTTCCGGCAAATTGCTGGGCTGGGTTCCCACCTAGGAGCCAGCGGAGAGACCGTGTCTCCCGGCAGCTTCCTCGGCCTGCTGGATAGCCCACAGTTGCTGGTCCAGGCCTGAACTGAGCAGCGCAGTCCCCCAACGCGCCCGAAGGCCCTCATTGGAGGCCGCGACCCCAGTATTGCTGATTAATGCTGGACATACCCATAGGGTGTGATCTAGTGTGGCTCTGGTGTTACAATACTGGCATAGATTGGTTGTATATAATTAGGGGTATATATGGTTCATGATGACAGGGTTCGTGTATGTTCGTGTTTGTAGCTGCTGCCATTGAACGGACTGGGCCCGATTGAGCTTGGGGTGAGGCAGTGGATACTCCCGCCTTTGCATTCGATAATGTTGAGTAATGTCACAGAATTAGTCAGCCGATCATCCCATTCCCACACCACCGCGGAGGTGTCCGTTCGAGGGGCTGCTTCTTCGAACGCGGCTCGGAACGTGAGACCTTGAACCACGTTGTGCGCCACCTCGTTTGGACTGAACTACGGATGATCTAGAGGTGTGTGGGCTGGGATCTGGAGGATTTGTACGCATTTGTCTGCCTAAGTTTTGCCTGTATTAAGGATCCGCAATGCCTCAGGGGAGATTCTGCCGTCGGCGTAGTTTGGCACGGCCGTTTGAGAGTCGCTGATGATATACGAGGCATTGGTGTGAGCTATTGCCAGCGCGATAGTCACTTCCTCCGCCGTTTATACGTGTCTTGTGGCAATTGATGCGCTTGCTTTGCATTGGTGTGTGTGGTCTACGACCGCAGCTACGAAGGAGGTGACGGTCCCGATAGCGTGCTGCATCGACAAAGACCGCTTCCTCGTTGTGACCAAAAATCTTAGTCATGGCTTTGGCTCTACTGACGCGTCTGCCCTCGTTGTGTTCGGGGTGCATGTTCTTGGGTATCGGTGGAACTGTGAGTTTAGTTCGGATATCGCGTGGTATGTCATGTTTGTCGCCGTGTTGGGTGTGGTAAGAGATGTCGAGATTCTCGAGTATCTGGCGGCCTGGCTTAGTCTTGGCCAATCGCTCGTATTGTGATATTTGTTGTGCCTCGATAAGCTCCTCGAGGGTATTGTGTAATCCCAGTTTAAGGAGGAGGTCTGTGCTGGCGTGTTGCGGCAATCCTAGTGCTTGTTTATGTATTCGCCTAATGAGGCTGTTGAGTTTTGCCTTTTCTGCGACGAACCATCGGTGATATGCTGCCGCATACATTATCTGGCTGAGTACGAATGATTGGATGAGGCGGAGGATGCTAGCCTCTTTCATTCCTTTGTGTTTATTGGTGATGCGTTTAATAAGGCGCATCGTGTTCGATACTTTTGCGTCAATGTTGCGAATTGTCTCGCCGTTTGTGCCCTTACTCTCGATGATCAATCCTAACACTTTAATTTTATCCACAGTTGGTATGATGCGACCGTCGTTTGTCGTGAGTGTTATATCGGCGTGTGTCTGTGCTTGGTGATGTTTGGGTGGTCGGCCCTTGAGTGTAGGGCGATATAGCAGTAGCTCGGATTTCTCCGCCGAACAGGATAGTCCTGTCCCTTGCAGATACCGTTCTACTGTGTCAATAGCCTCCGGTAATATTTGTTCTATGGATCCATCACTGCTCTCGCATCCCCAGAGGGTGATATCGTCGGCATAAACAGTGTGATGGAGTCCGGGGATTGTCTGTAGTTGCGACGGAAGGCCTAGGAGGGTGAGGTTAAACAGCATCGGAGAGATCACGGAACCCTGCGGGGTGCCCACGCTTCCCATGGTTATCTCGGATGATGTGAGCGCTCCTACGGTGATGGTGGCTGTCCTGTCCGTTAGAAAGGCTCTGATGTAATTGTACGTGCGAAGGCCCAAGTTTAGGGTGTTGATCTGATTTAGGATGGTGCTGTGTGTGACGTTATCAAATGCCTTCTTAAGATATAGGCCGAGAATGGCCTTAGTGGAGCGGCCTGTGCAGTCTATGATGTGGTGTTTCAGCTGCAGCATGGCATCCTGGGTCGAGAGATACCTGCGGAAGCCGATCATAGTGCGTGGAAATAGGTCATTGGCCTCTAGGTAATTTTTTAGTCTTTCCAGGAACATGTGCTCCATCAATTTGCCCATGCACGACGTTAAGGAGATGGGCCTAAGATTGTTAGTATTTAGTGGTTTGCCTGGTTTAGGAATGAGGATCACCTGGGCCTTTTTCCACTGCGGGGGCAAGCTGCCGGTGGTCCAGCATTGGTTAATGTATTCTGTGAGTTGCGTGATTGACTCGTCGTCAATATTACGTAGTGTCTTGTAGGTAATGGTGTCGGGACCTGGGGCAGATTTTGAGTTAAGTTTCTGAAAGGCGGCGCGGATATCCGCCTCGGTGAATTCCTCGTCTAGGATGGTGTTGGCCTGGCCTGCGTAGTCTGGGTGCTGCTGAGGAGGAACCTGAGAGATGTATTTGAGCTCTACCTCCCTAATGAATTCCTCCTCTGTGCCCTTGTACGCGTGTATGAGTTTGTTGATGGTTTGTCGGTGGGCAGATTTGTTGTCTTCTGGATCGAGTAGGAATCTGAGAAAACGCCACGTTTTACCTAAACTTAATTGCCCGTCCATTGCATTGCAGGTTTCGTCCCAACGTTGTCGGCATAGCTGTGTTGAATACATCTCTATCTCCTTATTGAGGAGCGCTATGCGTTTCCTGAGAATTCTGTTGTGTTTCTGTGTCACCCACCTCTTTTTGAGCGATTGTTTTGCCTCCCACATGTGGAGGAGCCGGCTATCGATCTCCTCGATGTGTGCCTCAGGAGGTACAATGTGTGTGGCATTGTTAACATCCTGTTTAAGGGTGTCACTCCAGTGTTCTATGTCGTCGATGGTTTGGACCTGGTTCTCGCGTGATTTGCGGAACTCAGTCCAATCCACCAGCTTGAGCTGTTTTCCCGTGGGTTTACGTGGGCCGCCCTGAACGTGTATCGCGATGATGTAGTGGTCGCTTGCTAGGTCCTCTAATGTGTTCTGCCAGGTGGCTGCGGATGTGTTTCTAGTGAACGTTAAATCGGGTGTTGAGTCTTTACTGGAGCTAGTGCCCGCGCGGGTGGGTGTACTAGGATTGGTGATGAGAGTTAAGCCCTCCTGCTGCGAGTCGAACCACAGCCAGAGAAGAGGCTAAAACATTTCTGCCTGTAGCTTGGGCCGACACGAAATATGGAGGGGGAGGAAAGAGAAAGACAGAAGGGAGGGGGGGTAACCAGAATAACGTCCGGTTGGCTACCCTACACCTGGTACGTTGCAGAAGTCGCAATCTGGGCTGCTCTTATGATCGACGAGGTGCGCATAGCGCAATGCGATTGCCACACCAAGACGTCTTATGTGCACCTAACTTGCGTTTGTAGCGTATGAGCTCAGGTGGCATGCAAAACCTCCCTCCAGTTCGGACTCGTGCAGACGACGGCGCTGACGGTCTGGTTGATCCCAGTGATCGGGTATGAAGCGTCCTATGACATTAGGAAGTAGCGACTTTGTGCGAAGTCTTGAAAAAAATTGTCGCAGTTTCACCCGAAAGGCGAAGCACCAATTGCGATAGCAAATTAGTAGATAGCTATACGGAGTAAGGATAGTAGTTTTATCAGCTGTATAAACTTGGACATGCAGCAGCACCAGCAACGCGCAGAACTGTTGCCGACGCCGTCGGCGTTTTGCCCGCGTTCGCACCGAACGCGCGCGGCGTTTTTATATAAATACGTATTTGGTGCCGCAGCTAAACGTCGCCTCCCCTCCCTCCCTCCCTCCCTCCCTCCCGTCCCCCCACAGCCTTTCGCGCGACGGAAAAAGTTGCGTTTGCCCTCTATATATGGAAAGGAGGAAAGAGACACTTAATTCTGCAGCCCTTCAGGGAGCACGGTGCAGAAGGCGCTGAGCCGTGCTCCCTCAAGGGCTGCAGAAGATAGCGCCAACCTTTCCCTTTCCCTCAAGAACCACTTATCATCATCATCACGGTGCAGAACGCGCGTTTGCTCTCCGACGTGCGTTCGCTCCCCGTGAAAGCGCGCGTCCCCCGCACCCTTTCACTCGCACATACAGCGTCCGGAGCGCGGCGACGATTTCATCGCCGTTGACGTCATACGGAATCTCACGGCGACGGCGACGGCGACGACGGCAGAAATCTGCTTTGGAGTGTCCATATAATTGCTATCGCAATAAAAACAATTTACTACAACAGAAGATAGGCATACTAGTACACAGGTAAGCAAAGAAAGAAGGTGGAAGACCTTAGCCCTCTCGCCTAAACTTAGTTTCTTGGCTTATTCTCTGCAGTGAGGTACATTTTATAGTGCACGATGATTATCTTAACAATCATCGGCATATTCATTATCATCATCGTTAAATGGTATCCAAATGCTATGGGCGCCTAGCCAGGCCTACTTGCATGTGAATGAAATGGCCAACAGTCTAGCGCGAGCGCCCGTTTACGCCCCGGTCTTCTTTCAGCTGTCTGAGCAAGCCTTTATATCTTCTACTACGTAGCCTCGGAGGCATGGTATAATGTTTTCACATCGGATCCCACAATGACTCTGATGATTGCACGTCTGATTTTCAGGACACACAATATATTGCCGAATTTGAAGACTTCAAGTGCACATGTAATGGCGTTGTCGCATATATTAGCTCTCGAATTTTCTCTTTCTTCCCGATTCAAGATAATAAAGGGCGATTCTTCTTCTTCTTTCTGGGGTTTTACATGCCAAAACCAGTTCAATAAAGGGCGATGACGTGCCGCAATTGATTAAGTTGCACGTCGGTTTACTACGAAGCGCTTTGTCCCGAAGCATCTCAAAGACCTGTTGGTGTTTGTTTTATTACAATCCAGGCGTTCTTGTTAATAATGCACCCTATTGTAGTCCTTAGGTAATTGCAAGCCTGCCTCGTGCAGAAACTGTAGAAATGCTTTGCGAAACTGGTCATACACGAGGGACCACGCTTTGTCTTAAGGCTGGTCTGTCCGTATCCTGGCCTCTCTAAGCACCGACTCTTGTCTAGCTGTTGTCGCTGAACATTTTCATGGGAAAGCTTGTTCAGTAATTTAGGGATTTACACTTCTTTCAGGCCGTGTTTCTAATTAAATTCTTACTGCACTGTTATTTTCTATTTTTTTATTCTTCCTCAAGTGTTACAGCTCGAGCGGCAGAAAGCTCAGAAAGCTGGTTTGTGCCGCCTTCGTTCTTGTTGGGTCCTTATGTCATACGCCTGCCTTTCCATGCCATGTTTCTGTTCCTTTCTATTCATAACTGCATTTCTTTTTAAATACCATCAGACTCTTGGCCAATCTCCCGTAGTGGGTAGGCGTCTTTAGTAATGGTGGAATATATGTGAAGCGGGTTCTCAAGAGAGAGAAAAAAGGTAAAGGAAAGACAGGGAGGGTAACCAGAGATTATCTCTGGTTGGCTACCCTCGGGTTCTCAATAATCTTACAACGCTAAGCACGTGCCACGATTCTCTGTTTTTTTTTTCTATGCATCATGTTTTTTTTTCATGCAGTTTTATGGTGTTGCACTACGCCATTCACAAGTTATGCTGAAATGCGAGCAGCAGTCGATGCACAAGCTCAATGTGAGGCGCCGACGCAGCGATGAGACCAGGACGAATGCGGTGAGGGAAGAATGGCGAGGAGGGGCGCATGCAAAGAGGAAAACGACGCGAACGACAGTGGTAACTTAATATTTCGCCCGGTACGCACCCTGCGTCTCTGGCTTAATGTAAACTGCTCGCGCGAGCTACACGATCACGCTGGCACCTGCAATCTGAGAGCATGGGTGAACTATGGCTGCGATTGTGACCTAATGGTTATAGCATCAGGCTGTTTCGCTAGGAGACCGAGGATTGATGCCACCGCTGTAACCGCAATTCCTTTATTTTCTGCGTTTAGGTTATTCGGAAAGGCGTCAGTAGCTATCACAGTCATCACCGTACAGCGCTTCAGTGTGTGTTCGAATAGGGGAATCATATTAATGCGATAGCGTTAAGGGCTATCCGGTGTCGGCTTCCGGCGCCGCATCTTACGCTGGCATCCTGTGAACAAAAAATATTCTATACGGCACTAAATACTTCTTCTATTACTAGCTCACACTTCATCTTACATTCTTTGCATAGTTATCCCTCGGAATTTTGAAAATAACAGCCCACAAACAAATGTCATGACTCAGAACACCGACAGCGCATGCCTTTTATGTTAAATTCTCTAAGACTGAAATATTAAAAGTGCGAAACAATAAGAAAAGGAAGATCGGCCCACGCAAGAGGCCGCGTTTCTAGCAGAAAGCTCGCCTTCGTGCATAACGTTCGCCGCCAGCGTTTCCCGGTTAACATTACGGTTACATCAGCTGCAGTTGCCCGGGAAGTGTGAGAAGCAGTAAGGTATCTTTGAAAGCTATCGCGTTCAACTCTTCAAGGCGAAGCTTAAACGTCCTCCAATTTTTTTTAGGTCATTATCTTCATAGGTTCCTCCTATTGATGTTGAACAAGTTTGGACTTCTGTGCTTATTCGCCAGGGGTGACTGCAAGTCATGACCCGAAATATGCGAAATATATGGCCACAATAGACAGCCACTGTTTGCTCAAGAAGAGCAATATGTCTAGCAGATATTGTTTTAAGCGCAATCATATTTGAAAGGAATTGAGTCATCTTTATTTAGACGTCGAAAAAAGATACAGTAGTAAAATATCTGAGTAGAACACCGCGATTTACGATCACTCCGTGTTACTATGTGGGCTCACATTTTTCTTATGAAGAATAAAACGCGCAACGCTGACAAGGACAAGAGTTCAAGGGATCGGCCTTGTCTGGGTTGCGCATTGTTTTCTTCCTAAGCATTATGAACAAACTCACCCAGCAGCAAGTTTTATTGAATCACATTTTTCTATTGATCCACGCTTTAACATGAAGGTGGGCCTTTGGTTCTTCAACCATGGGGCCTCGTGCTGAACATTCCGTGCTACTCTAATGTTCTCGTGAAATTGTGACTATAAAAAGAAAGAAAGAAAGAAAGGGGGAAATATAGACAGTACTGAACTAATGAAAAAAAACTCTATGACAACGTGTATTCTTGCACGCCCAACAACTTGAAATGCGAAAGATTGAGGACAAGTGTCCCTGTGTTTGCAAAAGAATCAACAGCCACTAAATCCTTGTCGAGATGGAGGTGTCAGTTCTGTGGTGTGCAGGATCGGTCACACACTGCCACCTTCCCTCGACGTGCTGTCGTGGCCATTGGTCAATGTAACAGCTGCGCCTCCTGACAGCGCCATGTGATCCGCAACAAAGGACGGCAGGATGGCGCAGCTCTTCTTCCGGTAGTCCCTCAATTCCTGGAAGGCATAAGGAACGCTTCCATTTAGAGGCATATTCGGGCTGCTAGCTACTGTTGCCTAGCTTGTAAAATGCTTCACACGCTTTTCGCGGATTTACAATGCGCTAGCACCGTTAAGTTTAGACAGGCCACAAATTCAAGTCTTGGACGCCATAGAGTTTCCTAGAAAAATTTGTGGAGGAAATGCTGGCGTTGCGATCGTGCAGATATCGCGGGAATGACGGTTAGTACATAGATTTGTCTAACCTTCGTGCTCGTGGCATCAGACATTCTTGCGGCTTTATTATTGCGATAGGCGCGTTTGCCGTCGTCGTCGGCCTCGCCATCCCCTGCAGCTACTGCGTATTGCGCGACCGCGCACGGCCGCGCAATGCGCGGGCGCATCTTGAAAGCGATCTGCGTTGGGGGCAGAATCTAGGTGCGCCGACGGCTCATACCTTTGTGCGTGCTCTGTTCTCGCCGCTCAGTTTGCATTGAAGCGATAGACAGCCCGAAGGTCGCTTCGTTCGCTGCTGCTGCCGCGCTTCCTCACGCCAGCGTTTTGATAGCAAGTGTCCGCGGTCATCGAGTGTGGTGTGCTCATGTTTGCCTGTGTGCACTGACACCATGCTTGTTAATTTAGTTATTAAACGAATGTTTGAAAACTCATGCGGAGGGTGCGGCAGTTAAATTAGATGACACTTGGCGACCGCGCGGCAGAGGGCGACATCGATGCAGACTCGCATCCCATCCCGTTTACGGCTACTTACACTCGTTTTATAGTGAAGCTGTTAAGGGCTAGGTTCCACAGGATCGTGTCTGCGTGTAGAGAAAGCTATCCTCATCAGCATTTGCTTTGGCGCCATGTGCGTGGTGGCTTGGCTCCACGTGCGTGGCGGTTTCCCGCCAGTTGTGCCTTAGCACAAGTGTCAAAACGGATGATGGATGGTCCAGTGTTATACCTCTCGCCATCGCCGGTGCCTCTTTCACAAGTGTCGCGATACTCGGCGACGGCACGTCCCAACAATCGTTGTGTACCTTTGTCTCATATGACGTAGAGGTCGCGCTAGCGCTGTTATCAGCAGTTGCCCTTTGGACTCGCTAGGGGACGGACGCTCGTTTAGCACATCTTCGAGGATCCTGCTGACGTCAGGATCCTGACGATTCTGTGCAGTGTGCCGCGGCTATGAACGCTGTGGCTCATGCGCTAGTCTATGACGATGGGGTGGACTTGGCGCAGCAAACGCACTACTTGACCATCACGCCGGGCGAAAACAAGACGCCGGTGTGCTTCCTGTTTGATGAACATGCCGAAGACGCTCAATTTAGCCAATAATGATATGTAAATTCGTCATCGCAATATTTACTATAGCAGACCCACCATAGTCACAGCTTCGCTGGCTTCCATCTTCACAGTAGTGGAAGGGCTGAGTTATTTTTATTATTGTATGCTTAGGTGCTGACCATCGCTGTGTATTTTCAGGACGACGAGGTATCATTTAAACCATCATATGACATCTATAAGTCATCTAACTCACCGTTTATTTCTGGAAGTGGTTACAAGATACCCAGATCCCAGATATGCCAATTTCCGTTTCAATTAGGCTAAGATCTTGTGTTCAGAAATGGCGCCTTCCTGCACTATAGCTACGCTTGTGTAGCCAGTGTATATAAATAAAACAACAGCCACGATACTTTGAGCAGTAATACCAAACTACCTTTTCACATTACCAAAAAAGCCACCTTTACCACGAGAAACCACTTAGCAAGCCTGAACAGGCGCGAAACTAAAAACCGGGTGGTGAGGCCTGCTTGACAATCCCACACCAGCTGGTCGTCACGTCATGCATTATCACCGTACATGCTCAGGCCTAGTTAAAATTTTATCGGTAAAGAATAACTACATTGTACTACTAAAATAGCCGGATACTAAACTCCACCAGTTTCAAAAACTTACTGAGATACAATGGCCAAAATGGAAAAAAAAAGCTGAAATCAGTGACGTCCACTGACGCATCAGCACTGCGGTTTTGGCACGAAATTAAAATAAAAAACGAAAATGTGCTCTTCTATTTCATTTTTATAACTAACGGATTTCTGCGAGATAGCAAAAATAGAGTTTTGAAAGAATGATTATTGAGTGTAAACTGATTTAATTATTCTCTTCAGCGTCCATTTGAACACACGCTTATGCAACTCTACTTTGACGGCATGTTGAGACATATGATACATACGAAGCTTCCCGTGATAAGGGGGTCCCTGCAGAGACCTCTAAAAATTAAAATTTTCATTTGGTTTATTGCAGTTATTAAACAACAAAAAAAAGGCAGGCACCCTCTCTGCTCAACGTCTCTCTTACAGCCCTCTGTTGCTCTAGCAATACATATTGGCGGTTCTCGTGCACCCCACATTAGAGGGTCGGCGCAGCACTATACGAAATGACAACTCGAAGATGCCATGAAAGGCGTGCGGCTCATGGACTTACTTCCAGTGTCGCGAGCCCGATGCGCACTTCTATATCTTTTCCGTCTTCCGTGTAGCTTGTCCACGGCTGTCCATGCACGAACGGTAAATTCCTGGAACAGAACGCAGGGTGACAGAAAAGCTGAATAAGCCATATAAAGGCTCGCTGTAAGCATACGAAAATGTGAACGTTGGAAGGCGCGTTCTAAAGACCTCACGTATGTATCGCATTGCCGGAGGTCCTAGGTGAATGCTTTTATCGATAAAGAATTTTAATGAAAAAACGTCAGAAAGTTTCTTCACTGGTAATGTAAACATGTTTGTAGGGGAGCGCCCTAAGCGCGCTCCCGATTGCAGCGCCAACACAGCGTTGCGCAAGACGCGCGAAATAAACAGACATAGCCTCCTATGTAATAGGAGGCTATGACACAGATTGCAAAGTTGGTTCTTTATTCTATGGATTGCATCTCTGCGTTCGTTGTGTGCTCACGTGCGACCCGCCGCTCGTATACAGGCGGCGTTCTATAGGCGTCGTATATCGCGACCACTATAATGTTTCTCACTTTTGTAGATGTCTGTGTAAATCAAATGGTGCCCACGCTTTTTCTTAGTACTCACAGTGTGTCGTAATGCAGTTCTATATGTTACGCTCTTTTTCTGCTTCAACGTTAATAATGTCGCCCTTTCGTGAGAAACGCTGGCCACGTTGCGCTCACACGACAAGCACGTGCTTGACTTGTACCATGACTGATTAGCCCAAAGTCACGGCTATGAATCGGAAAACAGCGTAAACAAAGAAATGCATTGTTATAATTAACGTTCTTAAATCGCTATTTTTGACACGTGCTGCTGATAACATTCGCGTTTGATAGCCAGGACGCGAGGCACAAAAGTGGTGGGCAGTTACAAAATGCTTGTACGAGTGAAGGGCTTTGTTAACCGACCACTTTTTTTTTTATTATGGTTGCCTAGTATTCAATTAAGGAGCTCAAGAAACGTTCGTTTGAGACATAGTAAACTTCGTACCTACACTATATACAAACGGTAACATTGTTCATTGTGCACGTCTTTACTTATACAGCGTAAGCTGTTATGGGCTCATTCCAATAGCTGTTTCGGTTCGCGATGGTGTCCGTCGCCGCCTCCGCCGCCGATACCGGTGATCGTAACCGTTATCGCCGGAAATGCGAAAAAAGTAAGAAGCCACGCAAGCGCTTGCTATCAGGCAGCGGAAAAATGCCCTATAAATGTACCGTGACACGGATCAAGGGATGTGAGATGTGCGCCACGTATTCTGGATACCTCTTCGGTACACGTTATAGCGTCTCCTCGCAAGGTACGAACCGCTGCTGAAGAAGCAAACCGTAGGGCTACCTGCACGGCTACAACCAGGCATCATCGGACTCAGCAGACTTCTTTCTCTCTCTCTCTTTCTCTCTTTTTCTTTCTCCCTCTCTCTTTCTCTATCTTTCTCTTTCTCTCTTTATTTCGTTCTTTCTTCCATTCTCTTTCTCTTTCTTTCTTTCTCTGACTTTCGTGGTGACTTTCTTTATTTCTCTCTTTTTCTTTCTCTTTCTTACTCTCTCTTTCTCACTGTCTCGTTCTTTCTATTTCTTTCTTTCTTTCTTTCTCTCTCTTTCTCTTTCTTTTTTGTCCCTGGTATGTGCTATTGAGCTTGGATCTTTTCTGCACTATCGCGAGGATCGGCCCACTTTTCAGGATCGGCCCACCACCGCTGACACTTGTGAGCCTATAAAGCTTCGCTTAAAAAGCCGAGTGGAAATACAGGGAAACCACTGAGTTGCGTTTCAACTGAAAAGATTGTTGATACAAGCATAGCTTCCGAGATATGGCGGGGTGCGCGGTAGACAGAGTGCTACCCGATCTAGGAGGCCATTGCTACCACGCGATTGATTGCTACGACGTGGGGTTGCTCAAGAAATATACCCGTAAATGTCAAGCGCACTTGATAACCGAATTTTCGCTAGAACATCACCGTGGAGTGTCATTGACGCTTCAGACGTGAGGTGGCAGTACAACCTACATGCTTTTTTATCGACTGTAGGAACGTCCCGAAGCACGAGGGCGACCCCACTATTCCTAAACGACCCTCTATTGGCAGCTCTTCCTCCACTGCACCGAGTAGCGTCACATTACATGTACGGATACACAACCACCGAGTTAAACGCAGCGCCTCCCTTCGACTGAAAACGACGCTACGCTTCTCAAAAAATTACTCTGCAGTGTCGTGAAGCGCAGTGACCGTTTCTAACGAAGGGCGGCACTGCCATCTGCTTTGTTGAGCCGAGGTGGCTTGTTGAGTGGAGGTACGTTCTAGAATGTGCCCGTCAATCAGTCTTTATAAAATGTGGACCGTACCCCGTCTTGGCGAACGTGGACCATATGTCGATCATTCTTCGGCTAAGGTCCCGCTCCTGGGCGGTGGCCGCTCGCGACCCTTCCAAGGGACGGCCGAAGACAAAGTCCAGATCCAAGAAACGCGCCGCCCCCGTGGTGTCGTTGAAAAGCGCGAAGCTGGCCTTGTGGTCGAACACGTAGCCGAACACCTGGTTCCGCTGCCTGGTCGAGAGCTCATGTCCGAGCTTCAACAGCGGACACGTGTACAGCAAGTCTCCCAGCAGATCTAATGCCCAAGAGTTGCCAGTCGCCGTAACTGCGGGTTTCATGTTTAAGACACGTGTGTAGTCCGGCGTAACGCAAACGCACGCAACGCGCGGCGCACGTTCAAGGCAAGGAGTTGAACAAACTAAGTTCAACGCCACAGGCTTAGTGGCTATGGAGGTAACGTCAGGGATGGAATCGTCGCAGCGAAGCGTCATGCACTTCTGGACGTTTTTTCCATGTCAATTACTTGTAATCTATGAATCTGAAACTAGTACAATAAGAAAAATACTTGAGAGCATAAGCACCCTGCATCGGGGGATATACGAGCAATAACAGGCGTAACGTTCAGAGACCAGAAGACGGTGTTATGGCTTAGAAAGCAAATGGGTGCAGCCATTATTGCAGTTGACATTTAGAGGACGACATGAGCTGTACAGTTAAGCAAGAAAGGTGGACTAATTGGGTGCAAGTGCTATGGAACCTAATTTTCTGGCGGGAACTTAGATGAGACAAATTCGGCGGACATCACTAATGCCGAAATTGTACTTGTCTGCAGTGTAGAACAATACAGAACTAGCACTTACTCCGCGGGAAGCGCAGAAAAAACGTCACTTTAAAAAAAAAGCGGCCATTAAATCAATACTTCTGCAACCGCCGCGGTACCTTTGTGGCTATGGCGTTGCACGAGGTCGTGGGTTCAATTCCGACCGCGGCAGCCTGATTTCAACAGAGGTGAATTGCAACAACGCTCATGTGCTTACATTTAGGGGCTCGTTAAATAATCCCAGGTAGTCAAAATTAATCCGGTGTCCTCCACTACCGCAGGTCTCATAATCGTATTGTGTGTTTGGCACGTAACGCCCCTATAATTTATTTCAAGTGTAACACGTCTGCCACGATGATATAGTAAAAGCAGCAGACGAGTTGTATGCTAACCCTTACAGTACCAGAGCAAACACGCAAGCAAGTCTGTGCATGAGTACGTTTATCTAATAAAAATGGGTTGGAAGTGCATACCGTAGGCATTGTCAAATCCTGACTGAAAGCCTAATTACCAGTAGTCGTTGAAAAGAAAAGTGCACAATCATTGCATTCTACCGGTGCTAACATATGGGCAGAAACTTGGAGGTTAACAAAGAAGCTCGAGAATAAGTTAAGGACCGCACAAGGAGCGATGGAACGAAAAATGTTAGGCCTAACGTTAATAGACTGGAAGAGAGCGGTGTGGATGAGAGAGCAAACGGGAATAGCCGATATTCTAGTTGACATTAAGGGGGGGAAATGGAGCTGGGCAGGCCATGTAATGCGTAGGATGGATAGCCGGTGGACCTGTAGGAGGAACGTGACGGCGGCCGTACGAGCCGCGCCGTTGTTCCTACTCAGAAAGGCGAAGGCGGCGAGCCGAGCGGCGGCTGCGACGACCAGCGTGGCTGGCTTCTAGAACGACACTGCGCGTGCCGAGCTTGCACCTCGAGCACGCGCTGCGCTTCTTCATTTTTCTTCTCTTTGCAGCGCCGACCATAGCGCTCCACGCTGCAGCGTTGGTGGGCGCTACAGGCCATTAGAGTTATAAAATGGATACCAAGAGAAGGGAAGCGCAGTCGAGGACGGCAGAAAACTAGGTGGGGTGATGAAGTTAAGAAATTTGCAGGCGCAATTTGGAATCAGCTAGCTCAAGGAAGGGGTAATTGGAGATCAGAGGGAGAGGCCTTCGTCCTGCAGTGGACATAAATATAGGCTGATGATGATTATGATGAATGGGTGCAAAGGTAGGGAAGTGCAGTCGAGGACGGCAGAGAACTGGGTGGGTTGATGAAATTAGAAAATTTGCAGGTAGAAATTACAATCCGCTAGCGCAAGAAAGGGGCAACTGAAGACCGCAGGAAGAGGCCTTCCTCCTGCAGTGGACATAAAGATAGGCTGATGACCATGAGGAGGAGGAGGATTTATTAAGGTGTATTAAGGTCGAATAAGCTGGATTAAGATGGCTTAAGGAGGACAAGGGTGGATTAAGGTCGATTAGCATGGTTTAAGGTAGAATAAGGTCGATTAAGGTGGATAAAGGAGGATTATGGTTGATTAAAAAGGACTAAGGTCGATAAAGGCGGATTAAGGTAAATGGAGGATTAAGGTGGATTAGGGTGTCTGTCTTGACGCTTTAATTGCATATATATAGTCATATATATATAATTTCGGCATTTTAAACGAACGCATAACAGCTTCGTGGAAGAGCACCAAGTTTTTTTGAGAATCACTCGGAAGTCCGCTGCATATGTGGAAACGTACCGAAGTGGTTTACTTATATTCTTGTCATCCGCTATCGAGAAATTTGGCCCTAAATTGATCTGGACATCTGTGTTGTCACAGATAGCCGAGAGCAACCTTGAAGTGTGTTTTGAATTCTTTAATATCGCGTGAAAATTCAGGATGCAGCAGGAACGTGGCAATGTACTACACGTAGTTGCATCATCTTCTCTGCGTTTAGGCAATGAAATGCAGTTTTCACCATAGCAAACATGCAAGTATGGTTATTCCTTCCACGTACATGGAGATGCACATTTGGGCATCTAACCATACTGTGGTTAGATGGACGGAGCGCCCGCGCAGTTCTGGACGATGCGCCCGCGCGCATCGTCCAGAACAAACACGCAATATGCATGTATCAATATATAAATTTCCAAAATTTTTTACACCTTCGTAACAAACAAGCAGACAATAAAAACCACCTTGAAGAGCGATTATGTACCACAGCTATATTCGGGTCTCAAAATAATATGGCAGGCGGGTCATTCATTCTTGTCGGCTACTCGGCAATACGGCTGCACCTGTTGATTGCACGGTACGAGGGGCAAAAAAAAGCGTTTATTGTCTGGCACGGCTGCCTTTATATGCGCTTGGCCTCAAGAGGGGAATAGGGGGAAGGGAATGAAGACAGAGGCGGGTAATAACGATAACGGCGTGGTGATGCATCATGGAAGCGCGTCACAACCAACACGGTTCACCAGGAGGGTTCTCTAACACCCTAGTTACGCGGGCAGCTTAACCGCGGTTAAACTTGACCGTGGTTAACGCCAACCGTAGTCCGCCGGTAGCTTTGCTCTAAAAACGTCCTCCACCTTGGGTATTTCTGCAAAACTGATTTGGCAATGTTGAATTCATGAGTACAAATTATTTTCAGTATAATTCTCGTAACGAGCACGGATATCTGGTACACTGATCGTTCGCAGAAACAAGGGCGACTGCCTTTTTTTTCTTACATCCAAAGTTTGAGTTACAGTGACTTTGCTAATTACCGTTATCCGACGGCGTAGTAGCCCTTCGGAAAGCATCAACGACCTCCCTGGCGTTCTTGATGTGGTAGATGACGTTTAGAAATGTGGACACAACAGAGTCCACTTCTCCGTCGGGCGACGAAGTCTGGAAGACAGAAGTCGAAAAGACAAGACGACATAAATGAACTAACCCGCCGTGGTTGCTTAGTGGCTATGGTGTTGGGCTATTAAGCACGAGGTCGCGGGATCAAGTCCCAGCCACGGCGGCCGCATTTCGAACATTTGGAACAACAGACTCGGCACAATCGGCAAACTTGTTCTCGTGGTTCTTGTCGCAGCCATGGTTTCTGAGTGCGTTTGGATTCGTGATCTTGCACAGCGTATCCAGGTGTGGAGAAAACCACATGCACAATTGCGCGCAGAGCAATTATATATATTCAAACGCTCACTGGCTCTGCATGGCCGTATACTGGCCAACATTAGGGCTGACTTTTTTTTTTCGATCGTGTCCAGTTCGCACTTCGCGGTAGGATTAGTAGCGTGCATTGGCGAGCTCTCGTTTTTTTTTTTTTTTTTCTAGAACACGCAGCCGGCTTTCACAAATATTTGTCTCACGCAAGTCCTACTATGGGCTACACTGCACGGAATTTTCGAATTTAGCCGGTATTCTCGATGGAGTTCAGAGAAATTAGGAGAAGAAACCTGACCCGCTTGAGGTAGTCGAAGAGGTGGGTGCCTTCGCTGCTGACTGTGCCCAGCAGGAATCGCCGCCCCGCGACCCTCAACGCATCTTTGACGCCGGGCAGGGCGCTTGCCGAAGGTCCGAAGAAGCGAACCATTTCGCTGGTGACGCGAACGATCTCCCGCGACGGTACAACCCTCATGCAGTGCAGCACCTCGACTGTGCCACCGCGGGAGCAGTTGAGTAGGGCCGGCAGCTCGTGAGACTTGTCGTCAAAGTACCTGCGCACGAGCGGGGCCCACATGAATTGCTGCACCCGCTGTTCTGAGCGTGACGTCCATCGCCTCTATGACAACCTTGAAGCGGCTTTACTCTAGACAATTTGCCGAGTCTAAAATAGTGGGATCATGGCTACATCCGTGGCTGGCGCAAGCAGTCATTCGCGCGCGACAGTGCAGTCCTTGAAGTGCACCGCCCCGAGTGACCGCTTCTAGTCCCCCTGGGCATCCTTCTTGCAAGCGCGCAGTGCTCATTCTACTCCTCTTTTTCTTTCTGTTCCTCATTTACTTTACCTCATAATAATCGTTGCGGTAGACACATATATAAATGATGAAAATGAATAGACAGACGAAGTGAATCGTAAGGTGGTGAGGAGTAGGTAAGCATCGTCGCATCAAAGTCGTAAAAGGTATGCAGGCAGTATTAGTATATCCTGAGGTCGTAATAGTTCAAGGATGACTGCAGGAGAGGGAGGAGCTTATGTGGATGTCGATGCATATTGATATAATTATAGATCATCGTAGTAGTATCGTTACACTCGCTCAGATCTACTTTGAGGGTCCGTGAAACCTTTTTTTTTTTACGACGGCGACATGGCATATGTAGTTTATATGGATCACTTGATAACACCCTTTGATAATAATAACTGTGTATGTATAGTTGTGTCTGCACATTTTCATATGATGCGCGCCACTTATGTACTTGCAGTTTTCTTTGCACGTTTCTTTCAGAGTGAATGCCGTTCTTTTGCCCCTTTGCAGAACAATGCGCATGAATACCATCGCACCGGCAAGTGCTTACGTTGTTGCATTACTTCTCTATTCTGTCACCCCTTTCCCCTTAACCACACTGGGACGTAGGAGACGAGAGGCACGCTTCTCCGGACATCCTCTCCACCTTTTCATCTTTCTTGCTGCTCTACCCCATCGGAACGCAAAATACAGTGACAGGGTACCAAATCAGAGACCTCCTGCTTGCGTTACCTCCTAAACGGCGACTCGCTCATGAGGATCACTTTGGCGAAGCGCTCGTGGCTCCAGAAGCGCGGCCCAGGCGTTTCCTCCTCGAGCAGATGCGCGCCCACAGACCAGGCTCCGGACCCGCTGCCCATGAGCACCACGTCGCTGGCGTTGCCCCCGAAGCTGGCGATGTGGTCG
The DNA here is from genome assembly GCF_013339745.2 of Dermacentor silvarum. Classification (NCBI taxonomy): domain Eukaryota; kingdom Metazoa; phylum Arthropoda; class Arachnida; order Ixodida; family Ixodidae; genus Dermacentor; species Dermacentor silvarum. Next base: position 148,316,976 of record NC_051162.1, read on the forward strand.
AGCACCCACTGCACGGCCATCCGCTGGTCTCCCAGGGCCACGTGACCCGGCGTGCATGGGATGTCGCCCCCCACGAGGCAACCTGTCATTGGACACAACAGAGGCCGCGGGGCTCCTTGCCGGGCCCGTCACAGCGTCCTAACGAAAACTTTGGTTACACTTTACACGTTGTGAAGCGCCGTCTAGGGAGCGTATCTACCGCAAGAATTTTTCATACTTGTTCGTCATTAGAAGAGGTAGAAGAAATTGAAACGTTGCGTCGCCATGCTGCAAGAAGACAAGAGTCACTGCAAACATAGGCAATCTCTTCCTTTGCCTCGACTAGCCTTCGCAAGCGACATTCTTTCCCTGCCTTCTCCCCATAGAGTTTGTGTGAAGCTCTATGCTTCTCCCATACCAGAACCGACCGATCGCGCCGCGTTCACGTCATGAGCACCCGCCTCTTTGTCGTTTTGCTCTCTTCCTTCCTTGCTGCGCGGCGCACTTCAAGTGTCGGTTTTGCGCGTTGTGCATGGGATGATTTACCGAAGTCACGTGCCACATAATCGTTTACGTTGCAGGCTGTGCGCGTGACGTAGAGGCGTTCATGCGTGTGACTGATACTGCGGCAGGAAGCGGGGCACCCTGGATAGGAAGGGTACAGAGCTTTCGTTTGAGATTTCAGTTGCTTTCGCGCCGTGCAGCGGTTTCATACTTTGCAAACGCATTCGCCAGCACGCGACCTACGCACCACGTTTGTCTTTTGCAATGCCCAAACATGGTGAGAAGCCCCTTACAAAGATAATCCGACTCTACAATAAACATGCGTAGCGTGTGTAGCAGTACCTTGGAGGATAATAAATCTTGGGACGAAGCTATAAAGCGCGTAGCGAGCGATGCAACGAAAATTGATCGGCCCACAACGTTATGAGACAGGGGTAAGGCGGCGTGTATGGGCGTAGCCGGTATTCTAATTGAGAGTAAAAGGGAGAAATGGAGTCGCGCGGGCCATGTAACGCGTAGGGGAGATAACCGGTGGTCTGTTAGAGCTATAAGGAGGGTGACGGGAGAAGGGAAGTGCAGCAGGAAGGCAGAGAACTGTAGGCAGGTGCTAGGAAATGAGGAAATTTGCAGGAATATTATAGGGCCAAGTCAGCTGGAGCAAGGCAGGGGATCACTAGGACAGTGGCGTAGCCAGGGGGGGGGGGGGGTTGGGGGGGTTCAAACCCCCCCCCCCGAAATTTTTTCCGCACCCCCCCCCCCCCCTTTATCCGCCCTTTCTTTCGTCGCTTCGCGCTGACATAATTAATAAAACCGGTGCTACTATCACAATTTCATTCCGGGGCGCTTCCGTTTGGTTGGTAATTTACAGCGAATCATGTCTGCATATGGAAAAAACTGTCACGGTGTTTGTCAAGGCTTTGAAACTCTGTGAAGTTTTGGGCGAGAATGTGGCGGCCGCATTCTGAAGCAACAAATGTGCAACAAATGAAGCAACAAATGCGGCAGCCGCATTTTAGATGATGGCGAAAACGCTCGAGGCCCGTTTACTTAGATTTAGGTGCACGTTAAAGACCCCAGGTGGTCGAAATCTCCGGTATACATTTCCGCCGCTTCCCTTCAGGTGCCGGTTAGGCCGCGCTCGCGCAGGATCTTAGGCTACGTACACACTTGGTCTCGAAGCTGTAGGAAGCGGCAAAATCTTGCAAAAATCCACCCGCCTAGGCGGCAGAACAGGCAGAAAAACAGGCTGCGAGCCAAATCAGTCTCGGGCCGATTTTTTCGCCATGGCGAAGCGGAAACGCGGCGGAAAGTCGTTCTGCTTCACTGCAAGCTACACTAGCATGTAAACAACCGGTCGTAAAATTGAACATGGCACCAGAAGTGTAGGCTGTAATGCTGATCGACGCGATCAAGAACCAGCCCTTGCTCTACGACAAGAGTGGCACTAAAACGTACTGTCAGCAATACTCGCGATAGTATTCAACGTCGCGCGACCGGAGGTGCGGCAACGAAGCCTTGGCGTGACCCAACTTCTCGCGCTTTTGCAAAGCCAGACGAACCCACCACCGCCGTTTCCGAGGTGTCCGCGTCTTCTGTTTATTCATTGTCCATTTCTAGAAAACAAGTAGGTAGAAGTATAAAAGCCATTTCTTCTTCCACTTCCACGGCAGACAATAGTTAGGCAGAATATTCCTCGTTGGCGCTCCATAATTCTCCTCGCACGTGTACGGTATGTTGCAGAAGTCGCGGGGTGCTTTTCTCGTCGCGACGATAGATTGGGAGCGTAGGTCTCACGTAGGACGCGCAGGCTTTGGCGAGCCCCAACACAAGGGCCAGCCCGGGTTTTAGCTGTGGTGTTCCCGTTGCCCCTTTGGTGTCCTGGAGGCGCCGACAATACGAAATGATGAAATGTTATTACAACTTGTAAATAAAAGCTATTAAAGAAATATTCTCACGCCTAGGCACCAACCTGTGACTCAGCGCTACCGCGCCCGTGTGCGGAGAATTACGGAACGCCAACGAGGAATTTACCGAAGGTCGCAGATGACACGCGAAGTTGCGTAAAATGATCACTTTTGATGACGGTACGTGGCTGAAAGAATGAACATACCGCTCGACATAATGCGATAATGAGGGCCACCACGCCGACAAACGTACGCAGACGAGATGGATCTGGACGAAAACGGCAGCGGTGGCCGCGGCGGTAGCAAAACAAATGTGAACAACTTGGACAGGCGCGGAAAAAATTTTCCGGCCGCTTTGGCCTTTCCGCTGGCTTGCCGCTTCCCAAGTGTGAACGTAGGCTTAGTCTGCGCGAGAAACGTCTCTTGTTTGCGATTGCGCCCTTACGGAAGACTGGTAATTACTGTTGTGTTGTTGAATCACAAACCAGCAATTACGGAAGGCTGGTAGTTGCTGTTTCAGTTGTGGAATCCCAAACCAGCAATGTACACACGTAGGGGTTGATGACAGCAGTGAAATTCCACCGACTCGCAATAGAATGCACGAAACAGACAGCGGACAAGCATGAATTACTGCTGTGCGCAGTACAGCGTAAGTAAACTCTTGTTCCAGGCACTGACAGTTCTAGTCGGAGTTCACGCGTCCTGAGAAATTGATTATGTGCACTATGTACTGAACAATACCGGAGTTCATTCCTGCATCACTAGTACACCAATCAGTCGAGATTCTGTGAGGTACAAAGCCGCTTCCTGTTTGCACCGGCGAAAGTGAAGCAGAAATGAGTTGCACGCACTACTTAAAATGCGTACACATGCCATATCTATGCTGTGCGGTGAAATATTCTGTACAATTCTGAATCTGTTGACGTAAAGGCAAATGACGGCTGCATGCTCGCACACAGCGGAAGACACAGCGGCCCATGCACTTGTCGCAGGAAATGCAACCCTCTCGTATGAGGGAGCAGGGCGACGAAAGCTTCGAAAAAAAAAAGCCTTACGTGTTTTTGCGCGTATTTAAGTTTTCTATCGCAAAGACGCAGCGATCAAGCTATTGCTATGGGAGCAGGTATAGCCTGGTCACACGTGCATTTTCACGCGTATAGCCGTCCTTGACTTGTGAAACGCACTTCGCCCCGACGAGGACGACGCCATCTACGCTTAACGGAAATTAACAATTAATGATGTCTTCTCCGATCGCACCGGTCGTCTCAATGATGCGTTTTCGAAGACGGGTGCATTCAGTGGCACGATGAGAGACCGTTGCTCCAAACGCCCACTGTACCTGTCGTACTTACTGTATTTACTGGGCTTACTTTACTTTTTCT
>NC_051162.1:148320844-148349018 GCF_013339745.2 Dermacentor silvarum
TGTGCTTTCGCGACGTTTCCACGGTGAAATAATCTAGCTTGATCCAGACCAGACGCGTAGACGTCCTCGACCGAATCGCCCCTTTTTGCTTGTGGTAAACCATCGCCGTAAAGTTTACGCGCGCATTCGAAGCGCGCACAAAATAGTGCTTTGACAGTGCAGCCACCGTAGTGCAGCGTTACGTAGGAGGACCGCGCGCTGTAAAACCGGCCGTTGTAAATTTTTTTCTTTTTTTGCTGTAAGTGGCGTCCGCCACTGGCGCCGCATAGCACCGCAGCGCCCCTGAGCGGCGGTGGGGTTGTTTTACAGTAAATTTTTGCTGAAAATATTTTTTTTTGTCGCGCGACGTGCTTCGAAAGTTTGCTCAAGTACACGAAACATGTGGTTTGGCGTGAAAATGATTGCATATGTTATTTTGGTGCGTACGTCTAGACAGCTCTGCCTGCTGAACCTAGAAAGGTTTGTCAAATGTTTTGTGGGGTTATCGGCATTCTTTGTCAGAAATGTACGTAAGAGCCCCAAGTTTTGAGGAAAGTGTGTCAAGCTGACAATTTTTGCCGGCAAAATTATTCATGATTGGTTCATGGTAATTACTTGAATGTCTTAGAGTTGTACCTTGCGGCCACATATTGTACGGTTTTTCTGAAAAATGAAACACGGTGAAAACATATCAAAATGTCGGTTTTGGTGCCCTTTCAGCTGTGACTTTCGCAATGAGGTGCTTCACGTAAAACTAAGACACAAAGTGCATCAGAAAGGCCCGTTTGCTGGCCCCACATTTCCGTCATTATCTCATTTCGATTTTTTGTCATGGGCGATTTGGTCCCTGAACCACAATCGGCATAGTTCCGTACCGCCGCTTCATCGCAAAGCGCAATTATTGCTGCGGTTTAGGGAGTGGGTACGCGCAGCGTGGGACTTTAACGTGAATTGCCTCAGCACATGAGAACTTAGCTGTGCTGCTCAGTCCTAACAACCATCATAAATATATTGTCTTCGTCCAAGACCACCCACAACGACTCAAGCACGAACAGCCGAAAAAACAAACATGATTTGTCATTCATGACGTCACACTAACGTACTACTGGCAAGAGTTTCGGCGCGAAATACAAAAAAGTGTTAACTGTGACCGTCGTTCTCTCTTCTGATAATCAACCTATCACCACCAAATCAACGAAAATAGTGTTCCCAAGAACACTTATCTAATGCCATTTAGGTTTTCTCCTTACTATACGTGTTCCTTTAATATTCCCCTCTTCAGTGTTACACCCTAACTCGCCACAGCATGGCACTGCATATGCTTGTCTTTTAAGGTTTAGCAACTGGCAGTAGCACTCACCTATTTGGTGACGCGGGTACGACTCGCCGGTCGTTTCCTTCGTGGCTTTTAACTTCTCCATCGGCATCACGTGCACAGGAACGACGCCTGCCGGACTGCACTCCGCGTCGGCCGAGACCGGAGCGCCGGCCTTCTCCTCAGGTCCGTCGATCATCATTGCGAAGTCCCGCACAAGCTCACCGATGCTGCTGCGGCTGGCTGCTGCGGGGGCTGCTGCTGCTGCTTGATGATGATGATTCACTATTGAATGGGAACACAAACCCACTGGGGGGGGGGGGGGGGATAAGCCACGATCGGGTGATATATGATAAAAAAAGGGGGAAAGAAAGTAATCGAAGATGTGAAAGAAAGCGATAATAAATGAAATAAGATAGTGTGTAAGAAGGCAGTCAGCCTTGTTTAAACAGGTAGAGTAACAAGAACTTAATTAATAAAAATACCTGAAGTAAGTGCTCCCCGAGATCTCCAGGAACGCTTCTTCGTCTTCTTCGTCTTCCTACGCAATCCAATACCACTTAGAAAATTCAAAATGTAAAAACACAAATTCACAGTTATAATAATTTTGATAATATTATTGAGAAGTGAACTTGCATATTTTTACATCTATCCTTTATTGAATCTATTTTACTATTAAGTGCATATTACTATTTTCATATAAGCAAGGCTGACTAACTTACTATAGGCTACTTTATTTTGATTTTGGTTTATTTTACATATTCAATTATTCATTTATTTTCCCTTTTTATTATTTATTTATTTATTTATTTATTTATTTATTATTTATTTATTTATTTATTTATTTATTAACTAATTTATTTTACCTTTTCATCATATTACCACCCGGTTCGTGGCCTATCTATCCCCCACGGTGGGTTTGTGTCATTCCTTAATTGAGGCTTCATCATCATCGCTCATACCCAGGAATTTCGGACACTGCCACTGCGGCCAACTGCCGAACTTCACCGCAGTGCACCAGCGCAACTGAAAGAAAGGGCCAGCATTTAAAAATAAAAATAATATTTGAGAAAAGCTGCCCGAATATTGCAACAAATTTCAGTCAACAGCACCGACAGCGTACGCCCTGCTAATAACTTGCATGTTTCCTTGCAAGTTTAGTGAGCCGCGTTATAGCAGTGCATAGATCCTGACCGAAAATTCTGCTGTAACGCAGCAAGGACGTTACTACTATGTGCCGTAAATACGTGTTAATAAAAGGAAGTACCCTCTCGACGTTGCTAATGAAAGTTATTGAAATTCAGGCGACCTTCTGGAAATATAAGTGTTCGAAAACGCTTGCCCATTGAGTAAGGCTGGTGCACTGTAGTGAAGCCGTAGGGACAATGACCAAATTTCTTGCACGGCGTTTTCTTTATTTCCCTTGTGTTTACAAACGGGCCCGAGAGTACTCTATGTCACACCGAGTTCATATTTCGTGAAATCGGGGTCATGTTATGCGTAAATTAAGTGTGGTAAAACCTTAACGTTTTCTGGATTAATTAGGAACTTTGCATGTAATTACAGAAACCTCATTTCACATATTTCCATTTGTCATACGCGTCTCCCGCGGTGCCCTCGTTCATATTCGCTGAAATGGGGGGGGGGGGGGGGGGCAGGTTATGTATTAGATGTAGGCAAAGTTCAAAGCTATGTAGCATAGATACAGCCCTTGCAGGGAATTACTTGCGCAAGCGCACCGAAGAATGGGTGTGCTGCTGAAATGCTGCTACATTGGGCCGCTCAATGAGTAGCAGAGAACAGAGCGAGCCGTACCGAGTGCCTGGCCGTGTTCTGCTACCGCGTGACCACCTTCTGCGTCACCATATCGTGACAAGTACACGTCTCGGCAAACGAAACCAAAACTGGTTGGTAGAAAACCCACTAAAATGGGTGCCAAGATTGCTTCTGATGGCTCGAATACGGCAAGTATACGTTGAACTCGATTGGTCGACAAATCTATCACGCGATGAAAAGTTGTCACCAGTATCTGTTGAAAGGAAGCTTGATCGCTGGGCCAACTACTGATCTCCGATTCATTATCATCATCATTATCATCACCTTCTTCGTCTTCTTCTTTTACTTTGTCATCTTTGTCGTCATTTATTAACTCTTAAGGACACCACTTGCGAGTTATTGCACACGGGGAAAGGAGGACGTAAGACACAGTGGTCACCAATATGAACCAAAAGGAAACAACAACAAAGACGAACTTAAAAAACTCGGGGTAGCTTGCACTGGTGGCGCAAGGCTAAAGACATGGCGGAGCTGATCGGTTCCTAGCTGGTCCTGGCTATACGAAGTGATGCTAAGTTATACGAAGTAATGCGAAGTGATGCTGAGTTATACGAAATGTGTAAGAATTTCCTCGTGGTCCGTGGCATGGGGCAACGCCTGGCGAAGCACTTGCAGTCCGAGCTCACTTAGGGGAAGTGGGGCGAAAGCTATGCACAGTGTACGGGTGGTGCGCAGCAGACAACACGCCAGGATGACGTCAGGGCGCATGCGCAGTAGCGCGCAGCTGGTGGAAGCTCGGCCGAGCCGCCGCCAGAGGCGCCTGCTGCAGTCACGGACACCGCGAGCGTCGGCGCTAATGCGGGGAAACGGAAGAAACGCGGAACCACCTCTGCAAGTAGCCTCGTTGGTGCTGCTACAATTTGTTTCTCTCTCGCTCTCATTTTCTCTTTCTCTCTCCCGAGCATAGCGCGCGCACGCTCTCCTTCCCTCTCATTAACGTCCCATGTCAAGGCAACATGTGCACGGCACGGAGAGGAGGCGAAGCATACGCCGCTCCGCGAGGTGGTTGCTAGGCAACGCAGTGGCAGGCGGTACACATTACGGCTGGCTTAAATAGCTCCGCTCTTAAAAAATAACAACAATAAGAACGACAAAAAAAAAGCAAAGGAGAGCAGAATCGAACTCGAGGCACGTTTCGAATAGGCAAATAAGAATAACTTGCCGCACCTCTCGGATCGCAAAAAGATAAAGAAAAAGAGAGAAACATACAAAAAGTTAGTACGAAGTACAGTGACAGCTAATGCACAGTTTAGTAAATAAGGCAATGAAAAACTCACAGTGAAAGTGCAGCGCCAGCGCCAAATCGACAGAATAGAGAGATGGAGAGAGAGAAGTGACTGTGGTTACGAGTTGAAAAAAAAAATCTTCCGAAATGCATGTTAACCCGAAATGCCCTCATTAGAAAACCACTAAATCGGCATGGGAGTGAATCTTGTTGCATTTAAGAGAGTTTTCTTTTAATTTTAATGCGAAACCGGCTGTATTGCCTGTTTATTCACATCCGCCTTTCAAGATTGTCGATCGTTTTCTGTGACTGTCGTCTATCTGAACAACCATCTGTCGTAGCGTGCGAAGGATACGTGGGAATGTCAGTTTAGTGTATGCAAATAGCTAGAAAGAGAAAAGCAAAAAAAAAAGGAAAGAAAACGAAAGAAATACAGAGCCCAGGAATTGACAGGGCACGTATAGTATTACGGGCTCTCAAGGGCTGGGGTAAATCGACGACGTGCACCGATTTAATTAAGGCTCGCGACTGCCGGCTATCGTTATGAGCCGAGTATACCGTGTTTACTCGCATGGAAATCCGATACCGAATGCAACCGTGTAATGCGCAAGAACAGTTTCACGGGAAGGAAAACTAGAAAAACATGTTAAACGTTATTTCTTGACATGAATGTACGTGTAAAAAAACTATTATCTGAGGTAAAACGCTTTTAAGTATAGTACATAATTAATTCGTGATTGCTTTGCTGAACTATCCACAACTGAAAACGAGTTCCAGCGTATAAAAAATTTCTTCTATAATAGGCTTCGCGTTAAGTTTCCTGAGCTTGAATATTTGGAGGTATCAACGTAGCATACATGCTACGTTACGTTAGGCTTAAACTTATACGAAAAGAAAGAAAGAAAGAACGAAAGAAAGAAAGGAAGAAAGAAAGAACGAAAGAAAGAAAGAAACAGGCCTATATTTGATTCACGAACCCAGTAGATGGTCGACAGCGGAAACTGAGGCTGGTAATGGATACAAGAATAGTGAAAGTAGTCACACAGGTGTGCAAGTGTCACGTGGTTGACAGTGTCGCTCCAGTCTGGGCGAAGAGTGCGGTCATATTGCCAGCAAGGCCAAGCTGCAAAACGGTACGATCTTCGACACAGGTCCGTTATCTACACTCCCGGCGATAAAGTATGGGTTTGGATACCCATACGCCGTCGTGGACTTTCTGAAAAACTGCTAAGACGGTACTTTGGGCCATACAGAGTGATTCGACGCCTGAGCGACGTGACCTACGAGGTCGTTTCCTGACAGTGAGAGTAACTCCAGTCGCCGCAAGCACTACCCGAAGTGGTGCATGTGGTGCGGATGAAGCGTATCTGTCGAACTAAGTTTCGTTTGTTCTTTTCTGTTGTTTTTTTTGTGGTTTTGTTTTGCGTGTCTTACTCTGTGCCATTTGTACGCCGCCCTCATATGCTTAAGTTACGCATCGGGACGATGCTTCCTTCGGAGGGAAGCAAATGCCGCGCCTGTACTCTGATGCAGAGGAGGAATATGCGAGCAGGCACGCGCGTTTCTATCAAGGCGCGGTGAAGAAGAAGAAGTCGCGGCAGCGCGCTGGTATTAAAAAAATGTGGTTGATCCCTCTTATATAGGAATCGGTATAGAACACGAAAGTGAAAGTGTCTTCACAGAAGTAGTGTAATGTTATTGCACATTGATATATAATGTCTATTGGTGTTTTTGTGGCTAAAGCGCCCTTAGGCGTTGATGCACCCCACGCTGACGCCTGGTGCACGTCTCCTCCATCACGACTACCAACGTCGATGACCATGAGCAACCGTCGTGCATATGGAAGCGCACTACGCTGCACACGCTAGCACAACGCGAAAGACGAAGCACGTACTGACACACTAATACAACGCGCAAGACAAAGCACGTAACTGAATCGTCACCGAGTCAAATCAGCGCGTACAGCGCGTCGTAATTGCAGCCTCCGCGATCAACTTCAGAAACATTTTCAGAGCTAATTGCGGAGGCCACGCTCCGCTGTGCTGAGTACGGTGAACGCCACCTAGTAGTGCTTCTGCGAGAACGCGTTGGTAGTGCTTCTTGATGCAGCGTCCCTTCGAATGCTGGCATCGAGGCGTCGCAGTGCTGAGACCACCGAAGCGTTCACTGTCGGTGCGCGTTAGTGTCATAATGCAGTACTTCTCTTTTCTGCTCGTAGGCGGCGGCAACCGCCCCGAGCAAGAGCGCGGGTACACGGAGGAGTGTTAGATATATGGCGCGTCTGTGTAGCTCTCTGCAAATGCGTTTGTGGCGCAATGGGTTAAACGCTCGGCGATCTATCGTCGCGGACCGAGAGGTCGTGGGTTCGATTTCCAAATTTTGCATGTTTGTGGAACTTTTTCTTCTGGTTTCTTTCTTTGTATTATGTTCGTGTATGTTCGTGTGACGTATTTCCATGACGGAAATACGTCAGTGAAGTCTTGGTGGACCCCGGCATAAAACACTTTCGTGTTAAAAAGGCGACCTCCTGCTATTCCTCTTGATCAGGGCTGTGCGACCTCTGTTTCTGACGTTGCGACAATATATATCCTTGCTCGTTTCGAATTCTCTCCGCATGACGCGCTTCCTATTGCGGCGTTCGCTAACGCGGCCCGCGGAGCTTTGTCGGTGACGCATCGTATCTCGCGACGAATCGTCAAACACCGCTGAACCCGTTGTCGCCCTGGGGCTTAGAAATCATACATCGAAACCGAAACTGTCAAGTTTCTTTAGCGCCGTGCACGTTATCAGGAACGATTGCCGAGGTTGTGTTTAGGAGTCCACTGAGCTTAGGATAGGAGTTTTAATAGGCGTTCTGACGTGTTTGCGTGCTTGTGAACATCGTTTCTCAGATCGTCTCGATAGACCATAGAAACGCCCATTTCGAGGCTCGAAGAAGAGACCTCTCGCGAGATGGCCGGAAGGGTAAAAAATTCGTAGGACGGTTAAGCTCCGCCTTTAACAGTGGAACGCCATATCATTCAAAGATCCCTGAATGCTTGTCAGGCTTCCTGGCAACTGCAGCTTTCTTTTTTCTTCACCTTAGCCTCTGCGCCGCTGCCTCTTTACGCTCACTACGCTGCCTGCCGAGCAGGCGAGCGCCATGTGGGTGAGGATTTTGGAAGTAATCTACCCGGGCGCGCTGCTGTTGGTGTTGTAGAAATGCTTGAAAAGGCGTTTGTGCTTGAGCTTCCTCGAAACAGATTTATGTTTTCTCGTACATTCAAATTACAATCTGACGCTTTCATGTCTGTAGGTTTCATTAATTTTTCAGGATCAGTAGACTCTCACGTATAGATAATAAGGGTTTCTAAAATATTTGCTGCTGTGCGATCCGCGTCGGCCATGCGTATGCTCGCGCCGCCCTCTCTTTGTCATCGTTCCAAGCGCTTGTGTGCCTAGTTTCCTTCCGCTCTCCCAGCGTGGCGGTCCCATCACGCGTGTGTAGTTTCCTCCGGCTCCCCGAGGTGGCGGTCGTATTCCACGCAAATGTATGCCGGCGATCAAGACCTCCGATCAAAACAACGTGTGTGTGCGCTTGTCTTTCTTCGGGATGACCGCCGTCGCCGCTCAAGAGAAATAAAATTTGCTCATACCACTGATCTAAATTCTGCGTCACCTCTATGTCGTGTGCTAAACTCCTTCGCTGGTTCCACGAACCTCCAATGTTCGTCCGGTGCTGTGGTTGTCCCAGCAAGAGCTACGACCATCAGCTTCAGGACTGACCACCCAACGACATCGACATCTGCGGAACTAGCTGCTCTTCGCGCTGCACTTTGTTTCGTCAATCGGGAACCACCTCGACAATGGTCTATCTTCAGTGACTCGAAGGCAGCCCTACAATCTGTGCTATCAGCTCTGCATCGCGGGCCATACGAACAGCTCGTATTTGATGTTAGACACCTACTCCATACATCGCATGAGAAAGGACACCACGTGGCATTTCAGTGGCTTCCAAGTCACTGCGGTGTCATAGGGAACGAAGACGCCGATAATGCCGCTCGGGCAGCTCTTGACGACACACAGGAAGAGGCCATACCACTCTCACGGTCCGACGCAGCCAGCAGACTTCGAGTGCTTGCACAGGAGATCACGCTCTCTCTATGGTGCACACCAAGCGGCCAGACCAACCGGAGCAATCGTCAATACCACCTGCCCTCTTTGATGCATCTCTGTATGCCAACTGGACTCCGCCGAAGAGAGGCCACTATGCTTTATCGCTTAAGCCTAGGGGTGGCATTCACTAAATCTTATTAATTTCTGATTGGAATGGCCGACAACGCTCTTTGCAATGCCTGTCTTTGCGAGGAGACGCTGGAACACATTCTATGCGACTGTCCTGAATATAATGTTCAGAGACAGTCCCTGGCGTCCGTTATAGCGCAACTTGACAACAGACCAATGTCAGTTGAAGTGATTCTCACATGTCGTCGACGGAAGACATCGCAGCTGAAGGCGACGAAGGGACTACTTCGGTTTTTAAAAGAAATGGGCTTGGACAAGCGGCTGTGACAGTGATGTCGCGTACCACGCAAGAGTGACGGACTGTGACTGACGATGTGTGTGCTGTGCTGTGTACTCTTTTATTGCGATAGCAATTATATGGACACTCAAAAGCAGATTTCTGCCGTCGGCGTCGCCGTCGCCGTCGCCGTGAGGTTCCGTATGACGTCATTTGGAGAAGAAATCGTTGCCGCGCGCCGAACGCTGTATGTGCGAGTGAAAGGGCGCGAGGGGCGCGTCTTTCACGGGGAGTGAACGCACGGCGGAGAACAAACGCGCGTTCTGCTCCGTGCTCGCTTAAGGGCTGCAGAAGTAGGCGTCTCTGTTCTCCTTCACAATCACCATGTATAGAGCAAACGCGCCTTCTTCCGACGACCGAGAGGCCGTGGGGGAGGGGGAGGGAAGGGAGGCGACGTTTAGCTGCGGCACGCAGTGCCTGTTTATATCAGAGGCTCCGGCAACAGTCACCAACGCCGCACGAATTTTAAGCGAACGCGGGCAAAACGCCGATGGCGTCGACAACAGTTCTGCGTGTTGCCGATGCTGCTGCATGTCCAAGTTTATACAGCTGATAAAGCTAATATCATTACTCCGTATAGCTCTCTACAAGTTTGCTATCGCAATTGATGCTTCGCCTTTCAGGTGAAACGGCGACAACTTTTCTCTCTCTCCTCCCCATCTTTCATTCCCCCTCATCCCGCTCCCATGTGTAGGGTAGCAAAGCGGTTGTGCTGAACTTGTTAACCTCCCTGCCTTTCCTTCTCCACTCTTTCCTTCCTTCCTTCCTTCGCTGGCAATCCACCTTCATAGCAGTGCAATGGCGCGTCATTTTTTATTGCGATAGCAATTATTTGGACATTCCAGGCGAACTTCCACCGCCGTCGTCGGCGTCGCCGTGAGGTTCCGTATAAAGTCCGAGTGCGATAACATCACGGCCGCGCGCCGTAGACTGTAGCTGCGATAGAAAGCATACGGGAGAAAGAGTACGGGGCGCAGGGTAACGCGTTCTCTGCTTCAACTGCCGGCCGCGACTGCGCATGGCGTGGCTGATGCGCGGCCGCGTGGGTGCAATCTGCGGTGGGTGCGAAGGCTAGGCGACCCAAGATAGCTGATGGCTTTGTGCGCGCTGTGCTTTCGCGCGCCTAGTTCGCGTTGAAGCGTGAGGCAGCACGAAGGGCAATTCACTCGCTGCTGCTGCCGCTTTTCACCACGCCAGCGTTGTGACAGCGAGTGTCCGTTGTCATCGAGTGAGATGCGTCATGTTTGTCTGCCTGCGCGTCACACCATGCTTGTCAATTTAGTTAGTAAGCGAATGTTTACAGCGGTTTATACAGCTGATGAAACTACTAACTTTACTGCCTTATAACTGTCTGATGATTGCTACCGCAATCAATGCTTAGCCTTTCGGGCGAAGCTGCCACTTCTTTCTTTATTTCCTGCTCGGCTATCAAGTATTATTGACGACCTATGACACTCGTTTTATGTTTTAGAGCATCCAACAGTGACATAAAATCTTCGTCGCAACCAATTGTCTTATACACATCACGCACTTTGACAACCATATACGCAACGTAATCATGCACCGATCGACATTTAACGCTACAGTGTTTATATGCTGACAGTCTACGCCAGACTGCATGCAGCCCGAACAAGAAAAAAATAACGTCCATCTGTTGAAAATCGCGTTCGGTTGGCAAAAGCGAATGTTAAGTGGGTTAAGGGGGTAGGCCTTTCAAGTCCTCTGTAGCATATCCCAAAAGAAAATGGCATTATTACAATGAATGAAGACATGTTCAATATATATATATATATATATATATATATATATATATATTGTGACGTAGTGTTAACACGACCTTTAATACGCCCGAAGACGCGGCGGACCGATCACACTCGAGGCACCGATCAGTCTCAAGATGAGTCCCCCAAGCGAAGACGACGAAGCCGATAAGATGATGAACATGTGCAGCCAAGCGAAGAAGTCACTAAGATATATATATATATATATATATAATATATATATATTATATATATATATGGTTTAATTTTGTTTCGCATAAAACACCTATCTCTCCATGGTGCACAAATCCCTCTTTTTTCTAACCAATTTTTCCCAGGCAGCCTTCTGGTATGAAGATTGAAAAAAAAACATTAAGCAGATCACAGGCACTGTGGGAATCGATGAAAGCGAAGACTTCTGTGCTGTTTGCGTTCATTGACGATATTTGGCGGTGATTTTGACGGCATACGACCGTCGCGAATGTGGTGTTAAATTTTACCTCGCGTGCACCACTCGCGTTCGTCTACGTAGTACACAGAGCGCACAAGAAGACGTGTTTGCTCGACGCGTTGTTGTGCGCCATTGTCCACATCCCGCGAGAACGTTAGCATGCACTGTCATTCCATCACACGGCGCATCGCATCGTGACTCAGAGAGACAGGCATATCCTCCTAAGAATCCTTGTACAACACACTGTACAATCAGTCTAGGAGATCAGTTGCGTTTATATGTCTGAAAAACTCATTTCACAACTTCTCCCTTATTTCAACGGCCTCCCTGCAGTTCCAAGTTGTGGTTTAGCAGCGATGAGCAGTCAAGAAACATACGCGACGGTCCTAACAGCGTGGCTACCTTTCTGCGACGGAATATACGCTCTGCTGTTTACTCTGACAAGATAGGGTTCAAATTGTTATATGTAGATACATTGCGTGACTACCTCGATCGTTGGACGCGGTTTTCGCCAACGAATACAATAATTTTGATTAGTAATAAAAAGCATCCTGTACAGTGTGAAATACACGTGTCGAGGCTGCGGACTCCACGAGCGTGCGAAGCAGTGTATATATAGGACTTTATATTCGATTCATGGGCGCCGCCATCTTGGGCTGTTACCCGCCGGGGTGGGAGCTCAGTCAGCTAAGGCGTTGCGCTGCTGAGCACGAGATCGCGGGATCGAATTCCGGCCGCGGTGGCCGCATTTCGATGGAGGCGAAATGCGAAAACGCCCGTGTGCTTGCGTTGTAGTGCACGTTAAAGAACCCTAGGTGGTCAAATTAATCCGGAGCCCTGCACTACGGCGTGCCTCATAATCAGAACTGGTTTTGGCACGTAAAACCCCAGAAAGAAGAACATCTTGGGCTGTTATACAAACAATTGTCCAATTTTTATGAGAAGTCACGTAACATGGTCATGAAACGCTGAACACATTTATACAGCTACTTTCATGCTTGCGAATCGACTGTAGTAGCATACACTTCGTTGTTAAAGATAGAAAACAGCAGCGTGGAGGAACCTAAGCGCTTCCGTAAAATAGTCTATAGCTGTTGGTTTATAGATATGTTTGTTATGCAGCGCATGAACAGCACATGCGGCATGACCATGCGTGAGTTTAATTGTGGCCTTAGCACGTGTTTTCTTGTTTTGCGCAATATTGCGACCAAATTGGCTGATTTACCATTCTAGACAAGCATGAATAAAACTGTACAAGCTGCAAGTTGGGGAAACTCAATTTTTTTCCCATGTTGTTTCCCACGTTTCCAGTCCTCTACGCCGCATTCACCTGTTTTACGGAAATTGTGTTGTCACAAACAGCAGTAGCATTCTTTTTATGCGATACCCTTTGGATATTACTGCTTTACAACAAGGAACGGCGGGGGGGGGGGGGGGGGAGGGTTGGGAGGCGTGCAAGGGGGCAGTGCCAAGACACAAAGCTTATGTATTATGTTAGTCTATCAACGGCAGTGATAGCTGTGTTGAGATACGCCATCGGTCTCGTACAGTAGGCTAACGTAGCTATAGCGTTTAAATTCAAATAAATTCTGAGGTTTTACGCGCCAAAATCGCAATCGCATTACCAGGCACACCGTAGCGGGGGACTCCGTATTAATTTTGACTTAGGAGAGCAGGCACGTGGCTGAAAAAAACCCCGTATGGCGTGGCGTTTAATAGCGCAACGTAAGAAACACAATGCCACCATACGGCTGGTCTGGCACAGAGTAAACGATGAAGAAAGGCGAAATTGCATGTTGAAATGAAAACGACAGCAACCGTAAGAATCAGTAATAATCATTTAAAAAGTACGAAGAAATGAGATGGACATTTCCTTTCAAAAAACAATGCAGGTTGCGAGAATTCACGCTGTGACTTCCCATTTTCTTGCCGCGATTCCACGGTGTCTACCAGGGTAGCCAACCGGAACTACCTCTGGTTAACCTACCTGCCTTTCTTTGCATCCTTTCTCTCTCTCTCTCTCTCACATACACAGTATTTAGGGCCGGGAATCGAACATATGACCTCGCACTCAGGAGCAGAACGCCATAGCAACTGAGCCATATCTAGCGGGTATGTGAAGTAGATAACGGCATGTTCAAGGATGGCGCGGCACTAAGATGTGCAGACAAGATGTCTCACCGGCTCTCATGCTACAGAAACGTGCTCGGGAAAGTAATATCGATGCAGGCGAAGTTTCTGGCAACAGAGATTCCATCGTAGCGGTTGTTACGGCTGGGAATCGGGCATACACTTGAGTTAATAGAG
Source organism: Dermacentor silvarum (assembly GCF_013339745.2). Taxonomy (NCBI): domain Eukaryota; kingdom Metazoa; phylum Arthropoda; class Arachnida; order Ixodida; family Ixodidae; genus Dermacentor; species Dermacentor silvarum. The sequence goes on from NC_051162.1 coordinate 148,334,279, forward strand.
CTATTAGCATCCGATTGGAGTGCTTGAACTTTCAACGCCACTAGCGCAAATACGGTATAATAGTGCGGGACAAGAGAGCAAGAAAAAAAGAGAGAGAGAGAGAGAGAGAGAAGAGAACAAAAGAAAGGCGTGGCCTGCTTGTAAGAGCTTCCATTAAAAGCTCCAGCCTGGTTTTGTCTTCTACATGTCTGGGAATAGAAATAGATTCGGAAGGCAACACTAACGGAAAGATCTGAAACAGCTTCTTTTTTCACACGGCTTGTTCGCGGTGACCACGGCTTTATCTGCAAAATCTGCAGGTGTTTCGTTAGACGAGGGAACTTTCTGCTTCCACCAAGGCCAAGCGAGAACGCTTCTTTGCTTGCAAAGAAAGGTGATCTCTTATTAAAAAAAATTGAACAGTCTATATAGGGTCTATAGACTACAAGGTTCACATTCGATGAAGTTGACTGAAGTGCACCAGTGACACATCCGATAAGAGAGAGAGAGAAAAAAAGGATATGACGTGATCAGTATACGCTTTGAAGTCCTCTTGAGCTGTCGATTTACCATTGTATCAAAGTCGTGTATATTTGTGCGTCTTTAGAAGAAAAAAAAGAGAGAGAGACACTAGCTGTGAGCGAGTATACTAGTTCGTCCTGTTGTCTTCCTCATTTTAGTGCTTCCCTAGCGCTCATTCTCTTTTTTTTCTATTCGTGTTACCTCTGAATTTTTTTCTTGTTTATGATCATTGCTCCGTGCAGGCTAGAATAGTTTCTTTTCACGGTGCGAGCCGTTATTCTGATGTCCTATCGCAAGAACTTTGCTGAACGGATTAAAGCGGCCATATGACACCAAAATTTTGAGCTTGAATGTTAAACCGTACGTGTCCCACAGCCGCATTTGGTGCTGTAGATGCTATATAAGTAAGGTACACGCGCAACCTTGTTTGTTGCGGCAGTGATATTGCGCTCATTCGAACTGGCTCCGTACATTTATTGTGATAGGAATTATATGGCCACTCCAGGCGCATTCCGTCGTCGCCGTCGTGAGGTTCCGTACAAAATCAAATGGCAATAAAATCGTCACCGTGCACCGTATGCTGTATGTGCGAGTGAAAACTTGCGAGGGGGAGCCGGCGATCGCGGCTCAACCTCGCGCACGCAAGGGAGGAAAGCGGGAAGGAAGCGTCGTCTTCCGTCGCGCGCCACGCTCTGGGTGGAGGGTAGGGAGGGGGGGGGGGCGTCTTATTCCGGGTGGCACCGAAAACACAGCGCATGGCGGACTATGTCCCCGACGCAAATGGCTTTCAATCTACAGTGGCCCGGGCGAGTGCAAGCGGCTGCAAGTGGTAACCAGTCGCAAGTGGTAAACAAGTGGTAAACAGTAGCAAGTGGTAACCAGAATCGACCAGATAGCCTTGGCCTGGCGCCACAAACTTCTTTCTTTGTTGCGGTCACATGAATTCAGGAAATTATGAAAACAAGATTGTATTACAGCACCTTTTATCAGTTACAAATGTGCGGATGAGAATGGAAGCACTGGCTTGCCACTTGGCTCGTCGCTCGAGCAGACACTTCGGGATGAAAGGCCTGCTGTAGCTACGAGCCAAGAGTGATGAGACCAACTGGGCTCAGTCATGGTTGACCTCCCTGCCTTCGATTTATTCTTTTCTCTCAACTCATGATGAAAAGTAGAAACCTACCTCTAAATATCTTAAAAAATCGCCTACAGGCACTTCAAGCATTAACACCATAGGGGACAAGATGTGAGTAAACGTGGTCAAGGTTTTCGAAACCACTGAGTGAAAATTATTTGATTTGTTACTTGAAACAATTAAAAAGTCATCAACGTATCGGAACACTGCGACAAAGTCTTTACTTCTGAAACGATCGTCAAGAACTTGGTCACGGTTGGCTAGATACGTCACTTAAGCAAGGAACAATGCAGGACCCAGTACATGCGCCATTTTGTTGTTTGACAATAATTCCATACCATGTCGCGTAAGTTGAATTAACATAGCCTCCGATGCCTCATATTTGTACTATGACTTGCGCATATGCCCTCGAAACCACCCTCATTATGTGCAGGTAAAAGTGTGAGTAAATTGTTCTTCATGGGCGCAACAGTTCTATTCAGGGAAAATTTTCCACGTACTCGACGGGATCGCGTCAGCACATCCACGCCCCCGGATACACATATTTCCGACTTGGCTTCAGGGACTCGATCGCTTAGAGTCTTGACCATTGAATTCGCGGGCTTCTTTCACGCTCAGAAAAACACTTTTATGTAGCATGTACTGAGCAACAGAAAGCTGCATCCGGAGCTTCTCATGTTGGTCTACAATTTTCTCATTGACACTTTTCATCTAATTATAATATTTGAGAATTTGATTAATTATCACTAATTATGTGATTAGGTTCAATGCAAAACAAATATGTATCCCCAAGCGACAGCAAACGACATTACCTTGGTTTTGCCCAGTTACGTGGCATTTGTATATTTGGAAATCTTGGAGCATATTTGGGACACGCTGTATACATACATACAGAGGGAGGAAACATTCGCTGGCCGCAACGGTTGCTTCGTGGCGGAGCCGTTCCTATGCTGCAGTCCGCAGTAAGCAGCAACGGCCAATGTGTCCTATTCTTCAAACGCGTTAGGATTAAATTATGGAATCACCTACAGGACCAGTTTGTTGCTGACGGTGAGGGATGCCTCTTAAGTTTCTGGTCTTCTTCTTTCAGGGGTTTTACGTGCCAAAACCAGTTCTTATTATGAGGCACGCCGTAGTGGAGGGCTCCGAATTGATTTTGATCCCCTGGGGTTCTTTAACGTGCACTACAACACCCGCCGTGGTTGCTCAGTGGCTATGGTGTTGGGCTGCTGATCACGAGGTCGCGGGATCGTATCCCGGCCACGGCGGCCGCATTTCGATGGGGGCGAAATGCGAAAACACCCGTGTACTTAGATTTAGGTGCACGTTAAAGAACCCAAGGTGGTCCAAATTTCCGGAGTCCCCCACTACGGCGTGCCTCATAATCAGAACTGGTTTTGGCACGTAAAACCCCATAATTTAATTTAACGTGCACTACAACGCAAGTTTCTGGTCAACGAAATTCTTGACGGTAGTGGACGGAGAGGATACCCTTAGCAATAGTGTGTACAACTTGACAGCGGACTAAAGACAGACAGTAAAGACGGAGACAAGCGTCATTCTATGCATTATTAATGTGCACTGTTGCGCTACATGCAATCGTGGATTGTCAACTATGCCGGTCCAGCACGGAGCATTGAAGAGGAACTTTTATCTCGAGGACAACTTCGATGCTGCAATTAAAATACATGTTAAGCAGGAAAGTGTTTTTGTGAGACAACCATTGGACAAATTTAATAAAATGTATGCACTTGGAGAAAAAATGAAATTCTAGTGACTTTAAGAAGCAGAATTTTGATTTTTGATATCAAATGTTTGACACAAATTCCCGAAAACTGGGAAGGTAACCGAGATGAACGCACGAAGTTTGCAAATCTGTCGCTATGCACAATAAAGTTGCACTTTCGCCCGAGAGCCGAAGCATCGATTGCGATAGCAAATTATTAGATAGCTATACGACGTAAGGGACGTATCGGCCGCACAAACTTAGCATATGGCGCGCGGCCACGATGCATTTTTTACGGAATAATACGGCGATGGCGATGGTGGGAATTCGCGTGGAGTGTCCGTATAATTGCTATCGCAATAAAGGAAGAGATATCGCGGTTCCGTAAACTACATTTGCTAGAGCATCTAAAGTGGAAATGCTTATCTATGAATTTACATTACGTTACTTCGTTGCAATGCTTACAAGGGTTTTGCAAATGTTGTACTCCCAAATAATGGTATTTTTCAGAGCAAATTTAACTAATACATCAATTTCGGCCCCTTTACACGTACTACTAGGTGAATTTTACAGAATTGTGATATAGTGTTTTTATTGCTGGAGTACAGAGTTGTAAACTTGACACAAGTTTTAAAGTTTTTCAATTTCAAGCATTGACGGCCTCAATAAAAAGTATCTTCTTACTGTCACTATATTTTAACTTGTCATTTTAAATGCAGCAAACCCTCATCAAAATCCATGCAGTGCTTGCCGAGAAAAATGTCGCAATTTCGCCTGAAAGGCGGAGCATCAATTGCGATAGCAAATTAGTAGAGAGCTATACGGAGTAAGTATAGTAGTTTTATCAGCTGCATCAACTTGGGCACATTCGCTTACTAACCGAATTAACAAGCATGGTGTCAGCGCGCACAAGCAAGCATGAATAGAACACACTCGATGGCCGCAGACAACCACTGTCAAAACGCTGGCGTGAGCAAGCGCAGCAGGAGCGAGCGAAGGTTCGTGTGGTCTATCGCTTTAACAAAAAATGTCGCAGTTTCGCCCGAAAGGCGAAGCATCGATTGCGATAGCAAATTAGTAGAGAGCTATTCGGAGTAGGGATAGTAGTTTTATCGGCTGCATAAACTTGAACACATTGGCTTAATAACTGAATTAACAATCGTGGTGTCAGCGCGCACAAGCAAGCATGAATAGAACACACTCGAGTGCCGCAGACAACCACTGTCAAAACGCTGGCGTGAGCAAGCGCAGCAGGAGCGAGCGAAGGTTCGTGTGGTCTATCGCTTTAACAAAAAATGTCGCAGTTTCACCCGAAAGGCGAAGCATCGATTGCGATAGCAAATTAGTAGAGAGCTATTCGGAGTAGGGATATTAGTTTTATCGGCTGCATAAACTTGAACACATTGGCTTAATAACTGAATTAACAATCGTGGTGTCAGCGCGCACAAGCAAACATGAATGGATCACACTGAATGACCGCAGCCAACGACTGTCAAAACGCTGGCAGCAAGCGCAGGTTCGCGCGGTCTATCGCTTCAACGGAAACTGAGCGGCGAATGCACAGCGCATTCGCCGCTCACCGACGATTTTATCGCCCTTGGAATCTATACGGAACCTCACGGCGACGGCGACGCCGACGGCAGAAATCCGGTTGAAGTGTCCATATAATTGCTATCGCAATAAAACTGAGTGGCGAAAGCACAGCGCATGCAAAGGTCAAAGCCGTGTGGAGATCGCTTTCAAGATACGGTGTGCGCGACAGCCCGCAGCCGCGCAAAGTACAAGTACGGAGTTGCTGGCAGAGTAGAAGCCGCACCCCCTCCCTCTCGCACTGCCTTCCCGCTTTCCTCCTTTCGCGTGGGAGATTGAGTCTCCAGTTCCCCCTTGCGCTCGGTCACAATATACACATTTGGTGCCGCAGCTAAACGTCGCCTCCCCTTCCTCCCTCCCATCCCCCAACGGCATTTCGCATTTGACGTCGCGTTTGCCCTCCGCCGTGCGTTAGCTCTCCGAGAAAGCGCGCTACCATCTTGAAAGCACGCGTCCCTGGCGCGCTTTCACTCGCACATACAGCATACGGCGCGCGGCGACGATTTTATCGCCCTTGGCCTTCATACGGAACCTCACGGCGACGGCGACGACGATGGCATAAATCCGCTTGGAGTGTCCATATAATTGCTATCGCAACAAAAGAAAGAAGAAAGGTTTATACACTACACATTTTAACACCTTTATGGGTGTATAAAGGGTGCTTGATTGCCTTCACGTGTTAGGGGTATCGAATCATTGGCGGGGACCAATAAAGTTTTATTGCGATAGCAATTATATGGACACTCAAAAGCAGATTTCTGCCGTCGGCGTCGCCGTCGCCGTCGCCGTGAGGTTCCGTATGACGTCATTTGGAGATGAAATCGTCGCCGCGCGCCGAACGCTGTATGTGCGAGTGAAAGGGCGCGAGGGGCGCGTCTTTCACGGGGAGTGAACGCACGGCGGAGAACAAACGCGCGTTCTGCGCCGTGCTCGCTTAAGGGCTGCAAAAGTAGGCGTCTCTGTTCTCCTTCACAATCACCATGTATGTAGAGCAAACGCGCCTTCTTTCGACGAGCGAGAGGCCGTGGGGGAGGGGGAGGGAAGGGAGGCGACGTTTAGCTGCGGCACGCAGTGCCTATTTATATCAGAGGCTCCGGCAACAGTCACCAACGCCGCACGCATTTTGAGCGAACGCGGGCAAAACGCCGATGGCGTCTTCAACAGTTCTGCGTGTTGCCGATGTTGCTGCATGTCCAAGTTTATACAGCTGATAAAGCTAATATCATTACTCCGTATAGCTCTCTACAAGTTTGCTATCGCAATTGATGCTTCGCCTTTCAGGTGAAACTGCGACAACTTTTTTTCTTGTTTGCCGACGTTTTGTGGCTAATACAGGTGATGATAGCTGCGACAGACGACGCGAAAAGTCGAATAAATAAACTTTCAAAGCTATTGCTGTCTAATACTCTTGTCTCAGTGCCCCAGGTGGATAATATAGAGTTTTAGAATTGGGGACCCAAGAAAATTGCGGGCCGCAAGCTCGCATGCGCAGAACCCAAGCTTGGATTCTTGCGTTCGCGTTGACCCAAGACGCACAAATCTAAAGCTAGCGTGACTCCCAAGCCGTCTTTGGTCTTAAAACAGCATACGTAATTCGTAGTACTAACACAGTAATTACGTTAATTACATTTTATTCTCTGCCCCCATTTTTCTCAAAAATGCATTCTGTTCGCTTTCACTTGTGTGTAAAACTTTTTTGTCTTTCTTGCTTTCAAGCACCTTTTTATTTTCCCCTCTGCGGCGTCCCAAGCTTTCGACCCAATGCTGTCTGCGTTTGACCCAATTCACAAAATCTGCTGCTCCTCTAAACCCAAGAGCAGCCTACCCAACGCGGCTTGGAGACCCAGAGTCTTGGGTCCCCAATTCTAAAACTCTCCTTTAACACAGCGTTGAACTAAGGCTTTTCTCATCGCACGGGTAAGAGCTCGCGGTCGTATGCAATAAAAATTTTATAGCCCTAAAGGTAAGCCAACACCCTTAAAGGAGTAAAACTTCTTAGAGTGTATACCAACACAGCAGCATATACGACCATAAAAAAAAAGAAAAAAATAATAAAAACATGGGTCACGTGGTAAAAGGGTAAACAAACCGGCGGGCAACCAAGAAACACGAAATCACAAGCAATGAACGTCGCGGAGGAAGCGAAACGAAGCGAGCAAAACTCGGGTCGCGTGCGGGTCGTTTTTTCCCACGCTTCGGCCTCGTCCCCTCCCTTAGACAGGTGCCAGCTTTCCCCGCCCCACCTTCAGCTGAGACGTCGCCAACTTCTTCTTTCCTTTCGAGTCTTTTTCTTTCTTTCTTTTTTTTTTCTTTCTTCCCTGCTGGCTATTCCCCGGCTGCTCCGCGCCCCTCTTTCCGTAGACGGTGCGGCGACTACCGTATTTCCCGGTTTATAATCGGCCGACTATACGCCTCGGCGTCATCATCAGCCTATGTTTATGTCCACTGCAGGACGAAGGCCTCTCCCTGCAATCTTCAATTACCCCTGTCCTGCGCCACCTAGCTAGAAGTTGTACCTGAATTCCCAATTTCGCCACCCCACCTAGTTTTCTGCCGTCTCGACTGCGCTTCCTTTCTCTTGGTATCCATCCGTAACTCTAATGGTCCACTGGTTATCCATCCCACGCATTAGATGGCCTGCCCAGCTCCATTGTTTTCTCTTAATTTCAATTAGAATATCGGCTATCCCCGTTTGCTCTCCGATCCACACCGCATATTCGTGTCTCCTTAATGTTAGGCCTAACATTTTCCGTTCTATCGCTCTTTGTGCGGTCCTTAACTTGTTTTCGAGCTTCTTTGTTAACCTCCAAGTTTCTGCCCCATATGTTAGCACCGGTAGAATGCAATGATTGTACACTTTTCTTTTGAACGACACTGGTAAGCTCCCAGTCAGGATTTGGCAATGCCTGCCGTATGCACTCCAACCCAATTTTATTCTTCGATAAATTTCTTTCTCATGATCAGGGTCCCCTGTGAGTAACTGACCTACACTCTAAGCCAAAAGAGACTAACGGGGGTATATGGGTTAGTCCTTTGAGGGACTAACTGCGTTGCCACAACCATTACTCCCTTTAGGGACCAACGGCAAGGGGATGAACTGTTAGTCCCCTAGCAGTTACTCCCTTGGAGATTAACTTTTGGTCCCTCCAGTTACTCCCTGGAGGATGAAATGTTAGTCTCCCCAGTTGCTCCCCAGAGATTAAATGTTAGTCCCACCAGCTGCTCCCCGAGGACTAAATGTTGGTCCTTGCAGTTACTCTCCGAGGACCAACTGCTCATCCTTCCAGTTACTCCCCAGGGGATGAACTGTTTAGTACTCCATATTGGTGTTACTCCTTATAGGGTTAATTTTTTGTCTCGAACATGCTTTTCAGAGGCCCAAGACATGAGCAGAGCTGCTTGGGCTGGGATTTTTTTTTTATCTCGAACATGTTTTTCAGACACAGAACAAGAGCTGCTTGGGTGCTTGTAACATAAAATATGGAGAAAATATAAACAATAGAACACTTTATTTTTTTTTACAGTAGCAACGTGTGTGACACGCGCACAAGTGGAGTTGGCCACACACCACTGTTAACACCGACCATGTGGCATATGGTCAAATGTTCTTTGTGCCTTTGGCGCAAAAACAATGTCGAATATCCAGTAAAGGGCAATCTGCGTGGCAAGGCCAGAGACAAGGTCATCTTCGTCAATCTTGATCGATTCGAGCTGTACATGGAGGGCTCTTGCTTGCAGCAGGCTAGTTCCCTCGTATTTCACCGTAGGCATATGATGTGACGCATCCGGGTGCTGCAAAAATAAATGATAGGGTTGTAAGTGTCAAAGCCAACACATGATTATGAGGCACGCTGTAGATGAGTGGTCCATGCAACAGGTCTATTATCAGCATGCAAGTTACATATAATCTTACGTAAGGGGAAATAAAAGCCTCCATCCTCTCCTTCACAAGGCTTGACAGTCAAGCGCACAATCTGAAGCTGTAGGCTTCAGGTCTGAAACGAAAAGTTTTCACAAATTAGGCATGAACACCCTACACCACGATTGCAAGACCTCATATATGAACACAGGCATTGAAAGACAATTTACATTGCAATTACAGTGGATCCCCGATTATAAGGCTTTGAGGGGACCACACAAAACCGCTCTATAATCGGGGCATCGTATAATAAAAAAAAACTTAAGAATATAGGCAGTGACGATGTCTTGCCCAAAAAACAGGTACAGACTGCCTGAATAATCCCACGGCACGAACCTGCACTGCTTGCAAGGAAGGTAGATTAAATTATTCAAAAATTGCGGTATTTATTCGATTGTAACACAAGTGTACTTTTTTCACAATTTTCGTTGCTTGAACCATGACCCTTGTGTTCATTCGAATAACGACAAAATTGACCATTTAAAACAAATCTACTAAATCCCACGATTTCTTGCGTTACGTTGGCAACCTGTAACCTTACGGCTCGATCCAATCCATGGACAGGTCGACCGAAGTGCTAACTTGTTTTTGGTTGGAATCGGCGCTGTTTTCACTGTGCTTGTGACTGGTTACGGTGCTGTAATACCCTATAACCTTTTGTGGTTCGACTCAGTTCATTCGCGGCATTATGGCAACGCAGCACATTCAGTATGACGGTCGCTTCGGGAGACGAGCAATTTTGATGGCCGAGGAGCTGGGAAAGAGGCCACACAACAAGAATACAAACATTTCTGATGCTGCTAATTTTTGTAATAGCATAACACTTCAATGTTTGAAACAGTAAGGCGGTGCACAAGGAACCCGAGAGCAGATTCAGAAAGCGTTCGTAAGCAAGAATTTGTAAAAGTGGTGATTGGTCAACCAGGGGGATCGGTCCACCCATGAAACAGGATGCAGAAACCAGGGTGCTGGCCAGTCAAGAAGTGCTGTTATGAAGGCTTGCACATAGAGAGCTTTGTGAATTTAAGTCGACTCATTTGTGCTAGCCAAAACAGATGTCAAAGGGTACAAGATGCTGTTAGTAGTACCAACATAAACAGAGCTTCCAAGTTGCCTTCCAGAACCAACAGAACAAACTCCAACAAAAACAGAGAGAATTTATTATGGCAATGAAAACAGCAAAAGCACAAACACAGGACATTCCACATCGTCAGTGCCACCATAGCTATAAGTCAAGATACATTTACTGGCTATTGCGTACAGCTGCACTTTGTTCCAAAAATTAATCATCCGTGTTGTGAACTACTTTGGCTGTATTGGTTTCCACTCGACAAAGAGCAGCAGTGTCTGTGGATTGCTAACAGCAATTGGAAAATCTTCTATCTGATCACTTGGCGTGGAAACAAGCATAGGAGTGCCGGTGTACGGGCAACCCAATGCAACCCTGAGAAATTTAAGTGCCAGCCGTTATAGAATATTTGCATGAGCTACCGGCATAGTTCTCATGCATTTCAAGTCCACTATGTCATGCCTATGTCGGCCTATGTCCACTATGTCACACCTATGTTGGTGCTCTCCCAGGCACATGTTGAGGCACCGGCCAGTCTGCCCCATGTAAATCTGACCAAATATACACATGATCAAAGGAATAGACCACACAACCCCTGATGGATGCAAGACAAGTTTTGTGGTATCTTTAACTAAGCAAGCCTCCCTTGCCTGGATGTCTTTCTCAATTCGCTTGTGGATTGCTATGCACATATATAACCAGAAAGAAATAATGTAGACAGGATATGCACGACAGTCCGTAAGTGAACTGTGAAAGGCAAGCAGGCAAGCAAGCGAGGCTTCCTTGGTTAAAGGTACCACTAAATTTGTCCAGTGTTTGTCCGAGGCAGTGTATTGTACTCCTTTCACATGTGGTCAAATGCACATAGTACAGACTGGCCAATGCCTAAGTATGTACTTAAGATATTAACCATATTTGACTCAAAAGGCCAGTATGCTCATCCGTCTTGGCCGTGCATTCCAGCAATAGGACTTCTGGCCAGATTACACGATCGTCACCTATTTTTCACCTACAGTGGAAAATTGACACATGAAATCAGTGAGGCACACTGCATAAATAAAAAGACGTGTGCGCCAGCCCCATTAGTAATGGTCTGCCTTCTCTCACAGTGTAAATTTTGTCCTGAAAAGTTACATGAACTGACCGGCAAACTCAAAAGGACGCTACAAATTTCACCTAGTGGACACGGCTGGTTCTCAGAAAATGCACAAATACAGGGATGGGTATCTGTTGGCATACTGTAGTAATAGTTGGCGCAAGTTAGCTTCGACATTGCTGCCATACTTCAGCTGTCGCAAGGCTACACCTTCACATTTCATTTCAAGAAATTTAAGCTCATCATATGTGTATTTGCCAGTGGCAGTTAATCTGAGGACAAGACAGAAATTATTGTAAATAGCAATGCTAAAGTAACAATGGTAAGCAAAGGTAAGCACGCTGCACACTTAGACCTGTGACATATTTGGCACACTACAGTTCGAATTCTAACATGCACAAAAACTGCACATGTGTGTAGCATAAACAGAGAAAAAATACAGAAATAAAAGCTACAGCATAAAGAACAGTTTCAAAACAATAAAACCAAAATAAGGAGAGTAATATACTGTGTGCAAAGCAAAAATAAGTGAACTTGCAGCCAAGTGATTGAAGCGAGAAAAACATGCTAAACATCAGGACATGTTAGGTTTAGTTTTATATAGAACACAATAATGTGTGCATAATGTTATGAACACAAATAAGCAGCAAGTTGAATAACATTGCATAACTATTTAGCCTATTTAGTAAGCTGAGTTGAGTAATATGTCGATAAGCTTATACACAAATCATACTGAGATCGTAGTTTCTGGTACACGTACACTTCATACATACCTGACATGACATCCAGATTACACCCTGTGCTGCTGTAGCCATGGCTGCGGGATCCCTGCATTTCCCTGCCATTATGTTGACACTGCTATAGGGTCACGGTCTCACCACTGCAAAATGAGTAGTGTGTTAACTTATAGCATTGATTGGCACAATAAAACTGTCATATTGTGAACACATGTAAGGTGCACATAAAAACATGTCTGGACTAGTGCAGGGTGGCAACGGAGCACAAGGTCGAGTCACTGAAGAATGTCATGATAATAGGGACCCCTTCATCAAAGTAAAATTTTGAACACGCACGCAGCAGCACATACAAGAAATGTTTGTTTACATACTAGAGTTTGCTTTCATGACTTAGTTTAAACAACTTTCCCCTGCCATGTTTAGTTACGTCAAAGTTATGGCAACACCCCTTGTTTTGAAAAGAAAGCTGTACTAGTAGCAAACTGTGACTGCTTACATTCTCGTTTTCTCCTCAAACTGCTCGTAAACCGAAAACCTGGTAAGCATAGATTATTTACAACGTCGAAGAGTTTATAAGCGAAAAAACGTAATTGCCGTAATAATCGGTGAAGAGACAGATCAGTCGTTATTATGCAACTTCAGCAGAAAAGCGGAAGCGCACGTACAGGTGAACACGATTATTTTCGAACGTAATTTTTCTCATCGGAAGAAAACGCTTATCAGGATATTCAATTTCGCATCAAAGCAATAAATTTGCGTAACTAAATTCTGACAAACAGCGCGCAGCATGCACAAGCACAGGTTTCACTGTTGTCGCAGAAGTTCAATTTCCTACGTTCGCAAGGTACGCTATGCACACGCGAGGAGCACGCACAACACACGTGTACTTAGCAAGCACGACTGCTTACCTTTTCAATGGTACGACGCTCTCCAAGTTGCCGGTGCTGCGTCGACGACATTACTCCCATCATAGATGTCGCTGCGTAGTGGACGAGCTGAGGCACGCTAACAATACGCATTATTTTTTTTTCGACGTCCACCCAACTTTCCACGACAACCAGACAAAGGCCACGACATAAAAATCGTTGGTCCACATTTGCCTGGCGCGCCACGCATACGGCGAGTTCGCAGCGAGACACGAGGTATCTTCTGGCACTTTTGTGCACGCTAACTACGTCCCGTTTCATTACAGCAAACACAAAAACACACGATAGAGAAAATATATCGTAAGCAGCGCGGTTCCAGCTCGCACAGACGACCGCCATCTTGAAGACTGAGGAAAAACAACAGCGCCATCTGCATACTTGTGAGGTTGTTGTGGCCTCCGTGATGCCAACAATATTCACCAGTAAACTCACGTTTTGTGCCGTGTTACGCCCAGCTACGTATATATGTTGCGAGGCGAAACAAGCCACCGAACAGTCCACATTGTACGCTATAGTTTATCGTAGAAATAAATTCTATGACGTATTTTCTTTTTTTGGATTGCTTCCGTGGTCTGCAGCCAGCAAAAGCATAGCCTTAGAGATCAGGTTACGTTATCCTTTGAAAGCCGTCGCTGGGGCGTGAGTTGAATGATATTGACTGCCTGTGCCGTCACTTCGTTTTAGATAACTTCCGGCTATCGTTAACATCAGCTGTAGGCTCAGAAATTGTCGAAACGATCTCTGCAGTGTGCCTCAATCGTGGTTTTCGCATAAACCTCAGCATTGCTTTTAAATCAACATTTTTGGCAAACTATGTAACACTGCGATTTGCCTGTAAATTGTGCTCGATATGATAGACTAATAATCTGTATTATTAGCCTCCCCCCGCACCCCCCCCCCTCCCCTAAAAAAAAAATCAGAGCCCTTCCACTATGTGAAGATCGAAGACCAGCTATGGTCTTCGATGGTTCTCGCTATCTGCTGGTTCTCGTGGTTCTCGCTATCTGCTGTTTGTCGCGAGCGACGTTGTACGGGGTGCCGCGTAGCTTCGCAATTTATTGCGATGTTCTCAGGCTATTTTTGTTGCAGGTTGTTCGTTAATGCACTGACTCGACTGCAGCTTCAGCCGCTGACGCTTTGGTGCAACCATTTAATTCATTTGTGTGCATGCGTATCTATTGACAAAACGTAGTCCCCCTACGCCAACCCGCAAGAAAATATGGCTCGTGAATAGACATGTGAGCGCGTGCAAATGCAGGAGGCAGCATGCATGCGGCGTTCTGTAGGAGAGCAACGGTTGCATGACGAGAGCAAGCGTTGCCGTTCGTCCTTCCGTTGCTCCCTTTCAAACCGGAGACTAAACACTTAGTCCTTCGATTTTCGACATGTCAGCCATCTTGTTCCAGTTGGTCCCTCTGGGGACTAAATGTTAGTCCTGAGGACAAAAAACTGCAGTTACATTTTCTCCATTTTTGGCTTAGAGTGTAGGGAGTGTTGGGAAGAGGCCGGCAGGGCTGCGCGCATGCGCCGCAGGGGGAGAGTAGTAGTAAAGGCTTATTAAGGAAAATGACGCCTATTTCTACTGTCCAATAGGGAGCACGGCGCAGCGTCAGGGGATGGAGAAGTTGGAGATAAAAATGTGAAGAAAGGAAGAGAAAGGAGAAGCAGCAGTAGTCTCATCCGATCATGGAGGTGGCTGGTGATGAAGGCGATGGCCTCCTGGGGTGGGAGAGCGGGCACGCACACGCCCAGTCTTGGGTGCCTCGATGACTTTCTCTCCCACCACTCCACCTGCACTGGGAAGTCACGTTTACTCACCGCCGTGCGTTCGCTCCCCGTAAAAGCGAGCGTCCCTCACCCTCGCGCGCTTTCACTCGCACATACAGCATACGGCCAGTAAGAGTTTCTTTTTTTTTTTTTCTATTGCCGGACGCGACGATCGAAAGGTGAGCCCTTAACTGCTTCGCTGTAAAAGTAGAGGCATCATGTAGTGAGCGGACCCGGAGATCAGGAACAAAGACAGGAACATGTGTCTGGTTTT